>NC_133648.1:316713953-316926373 GCF_009905375.1 Apium graveolens
TATTAGTTTTTAAATCCATAACAACTGTTAAAATGGTAAAACAAATAAAGTTATTTTGATATAAAATTTTGGTCAAGTCACTACTAAATATATATATATATATCTATTGACATCAATATGGTTGGATCGTTGAAATTTATTTTAAAAAAAAATGAAATACCAATTCAGGGTTAAACAGTAGTTAGCTGTACTAGTCAAACTGAAGTTTGAATGTTAAAATGATAACCCAAATAAAATTATATTGATATTAAACTTTGTTTATATCACTAATATATATATATATATCTATTGACATCCGTACGGTTGAATCGTTGAAAAATAATTTTAAAAAAATCAAAATAACAATCCAGGAATAAACACTAGTTAGTTGTACTAGTCAAACTGAAAATTGACTATTAAAATGGCAAAAAAAATAAAGTTATTTTGATATTAAATTTTTATTATATCACTAATATACATATCTATTGACATCCATATGGTTGGGTCGTTGAAAAATATTTTTTTTAAAAATCGAAACAACAATCCAGGAATAAACACTGGTTGTATCAGTCAAACTGAAAATTGACTGTTAAAATGGCAAAATAAATAGAATTATTTTGATATAAAATTTTGGTTATATTACTAATATATATATATATTGACATCCATATGGTTGGATCGTTGAAATTTGTTTTTAAAAAAATCGAAACACCAATTCAGGAATAAACAGTAATTAACTGTACTAGTCAAACTGGAAGCTTGATTGTTAAAATGATAAACCCAATAAAATTATTTTGATATGAAACTTTGTTTACATAACTAATATATATCTATTGATATCCGTACAGTTGGATCTTTGAAAAATATTTTTAAAAAAATCGAATCACCAATCCAGGAATAAAAAGTAGTTCATTGTACTAGTCAAACTAAAGTTTGACTGTTAAAATGGCAAACCAAATAAAACTATTTTGATATGAAATCTTGGTTATATCACTAATATATATATCTATCGACATCCATATGTAATAAATATTAAACGATGCAACCGTACAAATGTTAAAATAGAGGGGAATTTATGATAAAATCAACCAAAATTATAATTTTAAATTTTAATTAAAAAAGTGAGTTGTTCAAATAAATTAAGATTTTATAACATTTTTAAGAAAAAGATTAAATAATTATAATACTTATGTCCTAGAATTAAACAAAATTAAATTTCTTAACATAAATTATAAAAAATTAAATAAATTGACACTCATAAATTCAACCAAATGCAGTTCAATCTAATGACAAGTTAGCAATCCGTGTGAACAACATCTAACGCACCAAATTGAACCCCCAAAATAATGATCCAACGGATATAATTATACATAAAAACAAAAATATAATAAAATACCCACCCCACCTCACCTCACCCACTTGCTTGACTCACGCCTCCAGCAGCCTCCCCCTTCTTTTCTCTCCCAACCTCCCCCCCTTCCCTTCTTCTCTCCTCCTGCTACCCCTCTTCTCTTCCCGATTGATTTTCCGGCCAAATTTTATCATCCTTTTTCTCCCATTTTCTTCTTTACATCAACTTACTCTCTTCTCTAAAACCCGAGTGAGCACCCCCGCTCCGAAAAACACTCTTATATCTTCGTTTTTCAAACTAAAACTTAAGTGGGTCTTTAAAATTTTGAGTTTTAAACCTATTTTTGGTTGTGGGTTTGTGTTAGGGAAGATTACATGAGTATGCTTGTGTAAAACTCGAGGTGAAATTCAGTATTTACGTGAAGTTGAATTTTGCATAATTTTGGATTTAGTTTTTTGTTCTTGATATTAATCATCTATTAATATGATTATTGATAATTGATTATATATATTTTTAGCTTTGTTTTGTGATATTGAGTGTCTAATTTGGTTGAGTTTACATAATTTCGAATTTGGCAGGAGTTGTTAACATTTTGGATCGAAAAATAGATTATAATGATGATGCATTATTGATATGGTTCTTTCTGGATTGTAGGTTCGTTGTAGACGGATTTGATGTATGAAAATGAATAGAAAGATCCCGTTTCAGGCAAAATCTGAACTTCCGGAATGACTGCCGGATTTTTGAAGCTCACCGTAATCTGGAATTTTCCGGTTCCAGCGAGATTTTTTTTTAATTCTGATTTTTTTCAATTTGACTGCATTCGGTCGAATTTAGAATCATAAATTCATCTATGTATGGCCGTATTTATTTATAAGCATGACATTTTGAATTTTTTCAAAAAAAATAATTTTTTGGGCGGGATTTTTAATTTTTAAATGAAAATTCAAATTTGACCGTCTACGGTTGAATTTGACCGGTTGTATTTAGACGGTCGTATTTAGACTAAATACAACCGACTACTAAATATCACTCCCATATGTACGACCGGGCCTAAAACCGGTCGTATTTAGCTAAATACCACCGCTGGCAACCGGTTGTATTTAGCCATTTTTCTTGTAGTGATTTCTCGCAATGATGTTTGTTATTTATAATACAAATAGATATAAACACAACTCAAATAATTATAATTTTTTTCATTTTTTCTAATTCAATCAAATTCCTTCACTTCCGGTTTTTTCAACTCTCACATAAAATTATGAATCAAAATTTTATCAAAAATATAGAGAAGAGTATCCATCCAACATATCAAAAAAGCTCATGTGTAGTGTGATTATGAAGCGATTTGTTAATCGGCGCCTTATATTACCATCAATCTAAAAAAACTCTCTATAACCATTGATAATGACAATATGTCATTATTTTGAAAATTCAAAAGAGTAACCATTATTTTTTAAATAATTTTATAGTAAGTCGACATTCTATAGTTTACGATTTAAATGTATTAATTAATGGTGAATACTTAACATGAGTTGACTAAAGTCATTTTTTGAAATGTCAAAAGAAAAGTTCACAGCTATTTTAAAATTTTAAAAAAATTTCTACTATTTTAAAAATCATTGTAAGGTACGGCCAGCTGTTTATAATTTACTCTAGAATGAATAAAAAAATTCTAACAAAAAATATATAACCAGTATTTTACCATCACATACTCTCTTCAAGATTTAAGTCTGATGACTCAATCTCAAAATACCAGTGAATAAATGAGCTAATTAAAACTTTGAGGGCAACGGTATATATCTTAAAAACCTGTTTAATTTAATAGTCTCCCTAATCAACCTGCAGAGCAATCGCTAAACAGAACATGACATTCCTCAATACTATAATTAGCTTATTCTCAGAAATTTTTGGTTACGATCCGGATAAAAGAAGGTTTAACAAAACTTATTTAAAATTTATCAGAACAGTAAACTTAAACACACATTTTTACGTGATTGGACAAATTACCTACATACACTATAGCCGTTGAACATAACAAATTTTCTAGCTAATATTTCTAAGTGTTTTTAACATATTTCAGAAATTGCAAAAACCTCATGAATAAACTAGCGTTCTTAAATTTCATTTTTTATCTTTTTAAATTTGCTTGAATGAGAGACGGGAATTGTAAATTCTCCGCTTATAGCTAACAAACTTGTGCCTACTATTTCTTATATCTCATACCTAAATTCTGTCATTTTCAAACAGATTGCTTGAATAATCAAATCCGTCAATACCAAAAAAATTGTTTTCTCCAACATCTCAGGCACATAAATCATCGTAAAATTTCATTATTAAATTTTAGGGGGATAAACAAAACAACTTTAAGGGTACAATATTCATGTTATTTGAGTAATCATGCAAAAGTTTCTATTCATTCAAATTAAATTGAATGGATATGCGGTCAAAGAATTTATTCTTCATGTTTTTTTGGAACTGGTTGAATAAAATTTGGCAAAGTGATGACTTTATAAGTGACACAAAGATAAGTGTATATTTTTTTTGTGGAACTATTGAGGTAACGGTTCAAATTTTCGAACTATTAATTTTAAACTCAATTTCCAAAAGAAGATACAATTTATTATAAAAACTTATTACAAAAGTTATTATTACAAAAATGCAACTAAAAGCAAAAATTTAAAAGTCAATCTACACTGAACCTAAATACTCGAATTTCAATATTATCCGACTCAAATCTATAAATAAAAGTTAATATTTCCTATTCAAGTATCTCTAAACCACTATAGGCTGGCAATCAGGATTTATATAATTTATGCTAACAAGGGGTTAATCCCTCAACTATGCCGGAATTGTCCTATTTTGTGGGCTTAACAAGAAGCAGAATGATATCTCGCCCTTTCCCAAAACACATCTAAAAAATGTGTCCACTAAAATTGAAAGATCATGTGATGTCGAACATGTGTCATTGAACATGTGACGTCGAACATGTCCGATAAAATTGAAGGATCAATTCCAATGCATGTATTTAGTCAAATTATATTCATGTAGCTTTCTGTTGTGTTATGTCATAAAATTATCATGGGTATTTTATCGGATCTTCAAAAAATAGGTCAGATCATCTTCAAGAAAAAATAAAAACGAGTTCCGGAGAACAAGTCTCTGGAGTCCCGGGCGCAGCCCATACAGGGCTAGCCTTATATGGTTGTCGTTTACGATAACTATCAACGATGAGAAATTACGACGATTGATGGAGTTTAACATAAAGGTTTTTGACGATCATCACGGGAAGCTTAGAACAATAGTTGTAAAGGAGGCGTGCGATGGTTGCTACGATGACGATGCTACGACGACCACTATAGTAGAAGATGACGACGAAGAATAAGTAATTGATGAAGGGGTTCACAAAAGGTATTTTGAAGTTAAGGGAGAAAAACATATGAAAGAGATATGTCCTAAGTCCAATAATGTATGAGGATTTAGGAATAACTTTTATGTAATCTGTTTTGATTCATTGATATTAATAAAAGACTTGTTTTATTTTTAGTACAGGCTCTATCTATTTAAATGTTTAAAATAAGATATACCACAATTTAGAGTAAAGCTTTTTATGGATTGTGATGAGATCATAATAATGAGACCTAAAAGATGATAACTCTAAACTTAAATAGTTCTTGGTCGTAGGATTACTAACTGGTAATTAATAATCCGCAAAGATCGGTACATACTATGCTTGCTTCATTATGAAGGATGTCTGTTCTCATAGACATATGTGTGGTGACACTATAGCTAGTATGTAGGTGCTTATTATAGAATAAGTTCACTGAACATGACTCACACAGTTGAACAACTGATGGAGTTCACTCACGTGTCAACAGTTGTTCACATAGTGATAGTTGTACAAGTATCCTTAGACTTGAGGTCATCATAGTCATCTTGTGTACACTGAACTATACTTTGGTTTAGTTCTTAGTCTTAAGGAACAATTATAAGGGTTCTACTGGGTATAGGAATTTGTACACGAAGATAGTGTATGATCAATAAAGGATCTACCCCTTCCAGTGTAGGAAGAAAATATTCAATGCTGATCCACTTATGTTAGTTCAGGAATCTCTGGCCAGAGTGAATGAAATTAGAAAGGAGTTTCTAATTTATATTAAATAGAACTAAGCATAGTGAATGGGAAAGCAAGTGATTAAATAAGATAGGCTTGACACAAGTTCCATACCTTGTATTTAATCATGATATTGCAGGGTAGAAGGAATTAATTGTACGGTAACTACTCACTGAATAGGTTCTTGGTATTCTAAGCAGTGAATTCGTATTATCCGAATAGTCGCGATATGCGGAGAAGTATCCCTCACGATGTAGAATAAATATGATTAATTAATTAATCATATTTAATGAATTAGAGAATTTATATAAATAATGATAAAATACTTTTATTATTATTTATTTCTACTACCGGCTTAATATTGAACCTACAGGGTCACACCATAAAAGAGAATGATTTAATGGTGGAGGAATTAATTAATAATGGCTGATAATTATTTATTTATGAAATAAATAATTAATTGGCAAATTTAATAATTGATTAAATGAGATTTAATTGATTATAAATTAATTAAGAAAAGGTTCTTAATATTATTAATTAAAAATTTAATTTTTGGAAATTAAATCAAGTGAGAGAATTATTTCTAAAGAGTTTAGAAAAAGGATTAATAATTAAAAGGTGTTTTAATTATTAGTGAGAATAATAAAGGGTTAATAATAATAATATTTTATGGGAAAATTTTGAGCTGAAATTTTTTCCTATAAATATACTATTATAAACCCACTTTTTGCCTCAACCCAAAAGATTTACAAAACCCTAATTCTCTCCATCTCCTTCTCCTTCATTACATCGTTTTCTTGGTGGATACCGGTGGAGTATTTCACACTTGAGGAGCAGCTGCTAAGGATCTCCATTCATCGTTCTTGGATCGCTATTAAAGACCTCCATCTTTCCATTAACGTAAAGCTTCTTAAGGTAAACATACTGAACTACGAATTAAATATTATTTTTCGCATGGATCCTGCAGAGGGTTTCAGTTTTTTTTTAAGATTAAATTTACGTTTTGGCTGCGTTTATGTGCTAAAAACCCTTCAATGACATCAGAGCTACTTTCGAAAAAAATTTAATTCGTTTATGTGTTTAACTGTTTTCGATATATGAGCATGTACGTGATTCGCCATGATTTGATGTTGATATAATATGCTTATATATGTATGGTTTTGAATATATGATATTCATGTGAGTTGTATAATCATAAGATGATTATGTAATCTGTATATATACTGATATATACATGATTTATGTTAGTTCTAATTATGAGAATCATATTAGATACGGATTCTGAATTGGCTCCTGCAGATTTGCTGAAATCTGGGTCTGGTGTCCGATTTATGTAAACGAATAAACGAGCGTCTGAACCAAACTGATAGCAAAAGCTATCAACGACTCGTCTGTAAGGCGTTTGACGTCGTTTACTGCCCGTAAACAGTGATTCTTATTTTTCTGATTTGATTCTGATTTTTGTCATATTTTTTTTTTATGATTAGATCATGGATAATATGATATGTTAAGATCAGATTATGTGTTTTAACATGCTTTTATGTGTTATATGAGCATGGTGGATGGTTATGGCCTTTCGACCTTAGTGTAATGGTTTAGATTTTGGTTTTAAATACGACTTGCATGTCGCCAATCTTTGTAATCATAAATCTCGAATGTAACTCGAGTTATTCTTGTAAGTTCATTAGATTAGTTTTACTTTCAATCATGTAATGTAATTGAAGACTCAAGAAGGCTATCCAATGGAGGTGATACAAAGAAGAAGACGAGGCATACAAGAAGTTTAAACAAAGAAGAAGACTTATGTAATAAGTAGTTGTATTTATTTCCATCACCATATTAGATTGACCTTGATCTTTATCATGAGCTTGATAAAGATCACATAGGATGGGGCCATAACCAAACATATTTACTTTATTTCACTTTACATTTACTTGTTTATTTAATTTTATATATGATATATATGCCTATGTTTACCATGCGATGATAGATTTAGGTGAACTTAAATCAATATAAGGCGTGCTCTAGAAAATCTAGAATAGGAATCGTTTCTTGCCTTAACAATAAATATTATGAATACGATCATGAGATTCTTGTGTTTATGAAACACGTAATTGAATATGAATTTTCAATATTGAGAGAAAGGATGATTCTGTCAACAACAGATTTCTATCTGTAAGAAAGGGTTATTAAGTGATGCCTATTGACAATGCTCCACCCGATCTGGGAATCATCTGATTATCGATTATTGATTTGAAATATTTAATTTAAAAGGAAGAATCTCTTTATAATATGATTATGATTGTAACGTAATATAATCCCTCTAAAATTAAATAATATCAAGTAGTAATTGGTCAATGACACAACGGGCTTGTGTCGGTCATAGCCTTCCAACATGGTAGAAAGTGGTTCTTATTTTTAAGTCATTGTCGTTTCGTGCTACATTCGAGGGCTTTGATTTCGAAATAAGAAATACTTGTCTATTACATAGAGATGTGTACATTGAATTAGAATCTAAAGGTCGGTAGGTGCTACAGCCGTGGGCCGTTGGAGACTGATTCAATTATACGAAATGTTGGGTTAGACTTGACTTAGAATATTGAGTTTGTCGTGCCACAACCGTGACTCAATTATTCAAGAGGCTAAACTTATATTAGGGAATAACATAAGATGTAATTGATAAAAGTTGTCTGCCTATTGAACATCACATGACGTTTCGTGCCACAGCCGAGGTTGTGTGATGGAATGTAGGATCCCTATTTCCACTAGCATTATGAATGCTTAATTTTCACTTAGGGGGTTGAAAAAATTAGATAAACTAGTGGGAGACACTTATGAATAAAGACCCGATTCATATAGTGTTTTGAAATGAAATTGAATATTTGCTAAGTGTTGTTATGTGTTTATCATTTACAGATTTACTATATTCGTTATGTCTTCTGCATTATCATTCCGGAGCATACTAGATGCTCACAAGTTGACTGGTCCTAATGTAGCTGTTTGTTTTCACTATAACAAGTTAGGGCACTGGAAGAGGAACTACAAGGTTTACCTTGCAGAATTGAAGAAGAAGGGTAGTGAGACTACCACTTCTGATTCAGGCATATTCATGATCGAAGTTAATATGTCACTAGGTCAAATTTCTACTTGGGTATTAGATACCGCCTGTGGTTCTCATATTTGCAATTCATTGCAAGGACTAAAGGGAAGTAGGACTCTTGAAAAAGATGAGGTGATTCTACGTATGGGCAATGGAGCAAGGGTTGCGGCCATATCTGTAGGATCATTTAGTTTACATATGCCTACGGGCAAGACTATTATTTTGAATAATTGTTATTACGTTCCCTCTATTGTGAGGAATATTGTTTCTATTCCTATGTTGGATGTGGATGGTTTTTCATTTATTATTAAGAATAATGAATGTTCTATCCTTAGAGATAATGTTCTTTTTGGACGTGGCATTTTAAATAATGGTCTGTATATATGTGACGTAGAGCATGATTTACTTCAGATTGAACAAACTAATAAAAGAAAACGAGATGATGAAAATTTGATCTATTTATGGCACTTTAGGCTAGGTCATATTAGTGAAAATAGACTGCGGACATTGCATAGGAAGGGTTACTTGACCCCTTTGATTTTGAATCATATCCTACATGCGAGTCTTGTCTATTGGGTAAAATGACCAAATCTCCATTTAGTGGACATGGAGAGAGGGCTGCAAATTTGCTAGGATTGGTACACACAGATGTATGTGGACCAATGTCTACGTAAGCCATGGGTGGATTTTCATACTTGATTGCTTTCATAGATGATCGATCTAGATTCAGATATGTGTATTTGATGAAACACAAGTCTGAAGCCTTTGAAAAGTTCAAAGAATATAAGTATGAAGTGGAGAAACAAACCAAACATAGTATTATAACTCTTCGATCAGATCGAGGTGGTGAATACTTGAATGGAGAGTTTCTAGCTTATCTCAAAATAAATGGTATAGTCTCACAATGGACTCCTCCATATACTCCACAGTTGAATGGGGTATCTAAAAGGAGAAATCGAACTTTGTTAGACATGGTTCGGTCCATGATGAGCTATGTGAATCTTCCAGTATTCCTATGGGGTTATGCATTGGAAACCTCAGCATATTTACTGAATAAGGTGCCTTCCAAATCTGTTCCTCAAACACCATATGAGATATGGAAAGAAAGGAAACTGAGTCTTAAACACGTTAAGATTTGGGGATGTCCAGCTTATGTCAAGAAAGTTGACCCAGATAAGCTGGAATCTCGATCTGTAAAATGTAATTTTGTGGGATATCCTAAAGAGACTTTAGGGTATTACTTTTACACCGATCATCGGGTGTTTGTCTCCAGACATGCTACCTTCTTGGAAAAGCAGTTTATCGTTGAAGGAAACAGTGGGAGAAAAATTGAACTTAATGAAGTTCAAGAAGCACAAACTACTACAGATCAAGTGGAAACACCTGTTCAGACTGAACAACCTTCTGTGGAACAGCCCATTCGTAGGTCAGGGAGAGTGTCTCGCCAACCTGAGAGGTATTATGGCCTTGTCATTGAGAATGACAATGAGTTGTCAATCATTGATGATGACGACCCTGTGACCTATAATGAGGCTATGAGTAGTGTTGACTCAGTGAAATGGCATAGTGCCATGAAATTCGAAATGGAATCTATGTATACCAACCAAGTATGGACTCTGGTTGAGGCGCCTGAAGGTATTAAGCCTATTGGGTGCAAGTGGGTAAACAAAAGAAAGATTGAAGCAGATGGCCAGGTGGAGACCTATAAGGCCAGGCTCGTGGCAAAAGGATTTAAAAAAAGGCAAGGGATTGACTTTGATGAAACTTTTTTGCCTGTAGCCCTGTTAAAATCAATTCGGATTTTGCTTGCGATTGCTGCTTACTACGACTATGAGATCTGGCAAATGGACGTGAAAACGACCTTCCTCAATGGAAACTTGAGGAGGAAGTGTATATGACACAGCCAGAGGGTTTTCTTTTCAAGGGAAATGAACACCTAGTGTGTAAGCTGCTACGAACCATATATGGTTTAAGGCAAGCTTCTCGTTGATGGAACATCTGTTTTGATGAGACAATCAAAGAGTTTGGTTTTATCAAAAATATAGATGAACCATGTGTCTACAAGAAGGTTAGTGGGAGCGCGGTAACATTTCTTGTATTGTATGTGGATGACATACTTTTTATAGGAAATGATATACCGATGCTAAAATCAGTCAAAGTATGGCTATCAAAGAACTTCACCATGAAGGACTTGGGAGAAGCATCCTACATTCTCGGTATGAAGATCTATAGAGATAGATCTAGAAGAATGATAGGTCTTACCCAGGGTACATACATCCAGAAAGTGCTTAAAAGGTTTAGCATGGAAAACTCCAAAAGAAGTCTCATACCGATGAGCCATGGAGTGTCCCTTTCCGAAAAAATGTCTCCTAAGACACCTGAGGAAAGAGAGCGTATGACTAAGATTCCTTATGCTTCAGCAATAGGATCAATCATATACACGGTGTTGTGTACAAGGCCTGATGTTGCTTATTCAATTAGTGTGACGAGCAGATATCGGTCCAATCGAGGTGAAGACTACTGGAAAGCAGTGAAAAACATCCTTAAGTACTTACGAAGGACTCGGGACATTTTCTTTCATTTTGGTGGTGAATCTGAGTTGAAAATAGAGGAGATGTCAACGTCGAGAGAGTTGACACACATAACAACGTAGCAGACCCACTCACAAAGCAATTTTCTCAGAGTCACTTTGATCGTCATAAAGGCAAGATGGGTATTAGATACCAGAGTGATTGGCTTTAGTACAAGGGGGAGATTGAAAGAGATATGTCCTAAGTCCAATCATGTATGAGGATTTAGGAATAACTTTTATGTAATCTGTTTTAATTTCATAGATATTAATAAAAGACTTGTTTTGTTTTTATTGCGGGCTCTATCTATTTAAATGTTTAAATAAGATATACCACAGTTTAGAGTAAAGCTTTTTATGGATTGTGATGAGATCATAATAATGAGACCTAAAAGATGATAACTCTAAACTTAAATAGTTCCTGGTCGTAGGATTACTAACTGGTAATTAATAATCCGCAAAGATCGGTACATACTATGCTTGCTTCATTATGAAGGATGTCTGTTCTCATAGACATTTGTGTGGTGACACTATAGCTAGTATGTAGGTGCTTATTATAGAATAAGTTCACTGAACATGACTCACACAGCTGAACAACTGATGGAGTTCACTCACGTATCAGCAGTTGTTCACATAGTGATAGTTGTACAAGTATCCTTAGACTTGAGGTCATCATAGTCATCTTGTGTACACTGAACTATGCTTTGGTTTAGTTCTTAGTCTCAGGGGACAATTATAAGGGCTCTACTAGGTATAGGAATTTGTACACGAAGATAGTGTATGATCAATAAAGGATCTACCCCGTCCAGTGTAGGAAGAGAATGTTCAATGCTGATCCACTTATGTTAGTTCAGGAATCTCTGGCCAGAGTGAATGAAATTAGAAAGGAGTTTCTAATTTACATTAAATAGAACTAAGCATAGTGAATGGGAAAGCAAGTGATTAAATAAGATAGGCTTGACACAAGTTCCATGCCTTGTATTTAATCGTGACATTGTAGGGTAGAAGGAATTAATTGTACGGTAACTACTCACTGAATAGGTTCTTGGTATTCTAAGCAGTGAATTCGTATTATCCGGATAGTCGCGATATGCTGAGAAGTATCCCTCACGATGTAGAATAAATATGATTAATTAATTAATCATATTTAATGAATTAGAGAATTTATATAAATAATGATAAAATACTTTTATTATTATTTATTTCAACTAGCGGCTTAATATTGAACCTACAGGGTCACACCATAAAAGAGAATGATTTAATGGTGGAGGAATTAATTAATAATGGCTGCTAATTATTTATTTATGAAATAAATAATTAATTGGCAAATTTAATAATTGATTAAATGAGATTTAATTGATTATAAATTAATTCAAAAAAGGTTCTTAATATTATTAATTAAGAATTTAATTTTTGGAAATTAAATCAAGTGAGAGAATTATTTCTAAAGAGTTTAGAAAAAGGATTAATAATTAAAAGGTATTTTAATTATTAGTGAGAATAATAAAGGGTTAATAATAATAATATTTTATGGGAAAATTTTCAGCTGAAAATTTTGCCTATAAATATACTATTATAAACCCTATTTTTGTCTCAACCAAAAAGATTTACAAAACCCTAATTCTCTCCATCTCCTCCTCCTTCATTACATCGTTTTCTTGGTGGATACCGGTGGAGTGCTTCACACTTGAGGAGCAGCTGCTAAGGATCTCCGTTCATCGTTCTTGGATCGCTATTAAAGACCTCCATCTTTCCATTAACGTAAAACTTCTTAAGGTAAACATACTGAACTACGAATTAAATATTATTTTTCGCATGGATCCTGCGGAGGGTTTCAGTTTTTTTTAAGATTAAATTTACGTTTTCGCTACATTTATGTGCTAAAAACCCTTCAAGATAAACCTATCAAGAATAAAGGAATGGTCTGGGCTCGGAGGAAGCGTCCACGGACCCCTTAGGGAGCGCCCAGTGTTATATAGCCGCGCGGGGTGGCCTCTCCGTAATGCGAAATGGATATTTATAATAAATTAGTAAGGAGGTTGCTCTCACAAGTAAAATAGAAAGTGAATAAAATACAAGGATTATACAATTAAAAAAGAGGAGCCCCAGAGGAGCTCTCACCTAGGCGTACGGAAGAGCCTCCAACCCCTTTCAGGGCACGCCCTGTGTAGAAAAAAGGGTGTCCGGGAGTCCGTCTTCCCAGAAAAAATATTAAAAGTGTCGTTCTATAGTCTTGCTAGTTTTCAATGTAGGGGAACAATTGTTAACACTTACTATTTACTTTGAGAGCCCTGTCTTTGTATTTGACAGGTTATCCTCATCGGGAGACTTTGGGGTTATCTCACACTTTGCACTTATACGCTTAGGGACACTTGTCCTTTAGTTTATTGGGTTATCCTCATCAGGGGGTAAGGATGCGCTTGAACATTTGCGGTAAGTCATGGCTACACATCCAGCTACGATCCATGAAGATAACGGTAATAGATGGGATATCCATCAGCCGGGGAGTTCTCTTATACGTGAAGTTCCAAAGTCGTAATCGAGCCTTAAGGCAAATCAATGTAACATAGTTGGGCACTCCTAAAGCAAATCAATGTTCGAGTTATGATAGGAAGTTGGTTCGACAACTCCTACTGGGCCACGGAATGAGAAGCCGAGTCCAACTAGATTTTTTGTTCCCCAAGAACTACGTGCGGCTTGATCCTCTATAAAAGGAGGTATGTAGGCACATAGTGAGGGTACGTATTTGAGAGTTCTAAGAAGACAAACATAAATCCTATAAATCTCTGCCGTTTCTTAAGCACAAATCAACAAATTCCGATAAAGGAGGTACGTAGGCGCATTCTAAGGGTACGTGTTTGAGAGCTCTGAGAAGGAAACATAAACCCTAACAATCTCAGCCATTCTTTAAAAACAAATCGACGCAATACAAATTTTTTCCAATCATCGACCATTGCTGTAGATCTTGATTTCGGCTGCGAATCTCAAATCTTTGTTAATCAAATGCCTCTATTAACATGTTATTTTTTCATTGTTAATGTGGATCATTAATCTCAAATAATATCATTTTGAACATTTATATCCTTAATTGTGATAATTAGGATAATTTCTTTTATTTTTATACTCACATTTGAAATAGATATCACTGTGAGACAAAACTATTTGTTTTCCTTGTATTTAGTATTGTTTTAAAAAATTTTCAACCATAACTAGAATAACGTGATTACTGCCTCTTAGGAGTTGGATTTATGAGTCAAAATTTCAAAGCGATAATTAAGTAAAGACTTGAATGTCTCCTGATTCTTATTAAATGTTTTGTTGCTCTCTTCCCAACAGTTGGAACCATGATTAGGATTGTCAAAAAAAATAAAAAAATCTAATCCGTATGAAATATCTGATATCCGTCTGAAATATCCGCATTCGTATCCGAGAAAAAATAAATATTGTCCACATTCGAAATAAAGCAGATATTATCTGTATCTGAATCCGGGTCAAAATTATATATATATAATAATAATTAAATAAAATATATGTATATAATTATATAAGTATTTATAATTCAAAATTCATTTCTTTCTCTTATAGTGTTTATGTCTGTATATTCATTAATATATATATATATATATATATAATATTCATATAAAATATATGCATATAATTATTAATTATACATAATGCAGAACTTATTTTATTAGTTTATAGTGTTTATGTGTGTGTATATTCATTAATATATATATATACAAATTTTATATAATTGTAAAAATAATATATACACATATAAAAGTATCATTTTTAATATTTTAAAGATAACAAAATTAGATTGTTTTATTTTTTCTGAACAAGAAAAAATATTATTTCAAATTATCGTCTAGGTCTGTCAACAAAATCCAAAAAGTCCGAGCCGTCCGAAATATCTGTTTTCGTATCTGAGAAAAACAGATTTAATCTGTATCCGAAATAAAGTGAATACTATTCATTTCCAAATCCAATAACATTGGATACATATATAATTAGATTCGTATAACTCTCCGTACCATGATTACAATGATATATAAGCATATATATCATTTACAATACTATGTTAAGATTTTTGTTGTAATACTCGACAAAATAGATCACTAATTGCCTCGTGTATCATATATCATTTTTATTCTTCTTTATTTTTCTAAGAGATCAGTATTAAATTTCGAACTAATTCTGTCAGTGCTACGAGAATTTGAACTTGGTTTTTACCGGCTATAAGGTTCCTTAAATGTAATGTTAATGTAGCTACCTTTGAAGAACAAAGGTCATTAGGATTTGGAATGGTATTTTGTGATAATTTCGGTCAATTTGTTGCTGCTGATTTTTAGACCGATTTCAAAATTCTGGTAGATGCTCTAAGCTCGTAAAAAAAAATATTGCATAATTTGATACTTTGGTCGAACATTATAGATGTGTGTTCACGCAATGTAATGGCTTTTTTTGTGAAGTTCTTCTGCACGGACATTAATTTGGTGACTCATGTACTCGCCGGATCATGGACTTTATTTTTTCCTCAAACTGTGTGATTTAGTGTTCAGAGATTTGTTAACACTAACTTGTAAAAGATGTTAGTAATAATATTAATGCATAACATGTCTTTTCTCGAAAAAATAAGCAAAACAATTTTTGGGTACACTACACAACTCTAACAATTTTGATGCGTATTTAGAGTATCTCAAATAGACTAGTTAAATGAATCATTAAATTTAAAATATAAGAAATTAGACATAAATACCACTCAAAAAAGAAATTTGACATAAATATCACTCAAATAAACTAAATATTCACTCCTTACAAATTTGACATGCTCCTCTTCTCTCTTATAAGGAACCCTCTTGTCATCCGTTATTTCATTTTTATGAATAGTATATTCATTTCCCTCCATTTTTAATCCTCTTTTTATTCTTTTTCTCTCTTTCCTTCCATAAAACTACATAATTACTGCGAATTATTTCAATAATTTTTAATTATTTTTTGAATAACTTTATTTTTTAATTTGATAATTTTTTTTTATCGTAGGTAACCTGCAGCCGCTGCCCATCGGGTGCGCACTGGGTATACCATACGGGGTATATCCTACGAACTCACGCAATAGCCTGCAAAACACGTGAACCAATGTAAAAGTATTTAAAAGACAAACTCTGGCTTAGGAGGCATAATCATACGGATTCGAACATGTGATCAAGAGGATAGTTATCCCGTTTTTAACCAAGTGAGACAACCCTTGATATGATGAAAAATAAAATAAATATATTTATTTTATATTTTTAAATAATGATTATTTTTAAATAATGATTATTTACTTATTTTTAAATATGTAAGAATTGACATCTATTATATACTATTTAAATCTTTACATAAAAAAAGTTCCCCGCAAGCCGTTCAATCGTTTTAAATTAATGTTTTGCGGAGAGCGGGTGTCTGGAACTGACTAATAATAAAATTCAATTTTTCTTTACAATAGTGTTTTGTTTCATGTATAATAAAATTCAATTCTTTTTTACAAAAGTGATTTGTTTTATGTATAAGATTTTAATTAATCAACATGAGTAAAAACCAAACATTAGTATCCAACTCATTTGGACCATATTCATCAATTTTCAATTTCGGAGCAAATTTTCAATTTGGACCAAAATCACATGTATACTATAACTTATATTAATTGGTAATGTTAATACATGAAACCGGAGAAAAATAGTAAGGTCCTATATTAATTATCTGAAAATGTATCTAACTCGGTCATTACAATATTAAGCTACAAATATATAAAACTTGTTTATATTAATCCAAGTCCTACTGATTTATTTAAAACTCATTGCCTCGAAAGGAAGACTTACTGAGAACCTCTTACAAAATTTGAAATACTGGTTCTTGTACAGTTTCAGATTATACTAAGCTGCAGGAGCATAGTCATATCCACCATCGTCGTCATCATCGCCTTCCTCTAATGTCACGGGATCATAATTATAGTAACTTGCATCCCCACCTTCTCTTATCAGAAAAGAAGATGCAGGGGGAGATTTATGCCCATCTGCATTCCTCCTGCACCAGCAGCTAATGTCTCCGAAAATCTGACTCATTTCTGTTAAGTAGCCCGTCCGTCTAAAATCCCCGACAGGATCTTATAAACTTCAAAAATATCTACGTGTTTATAAAAAGTTTGTATTGAAAAGGCGGTTGTGGTAGCTGTGATTTGAAATGCAGAGGGATGCTATGGTTATATAATGATACGGGACGGTGTCAGAATGGTACATACACAATTTAGCAACGAGAAGAGCGTGGAGATACGAATATAGAGTGTGGATTAGAGGGTGCTGCAATGTGGAGAAGCCACATATGAAATTGAAATAACCAGTCAGCAAATGTATATAGTGAAAGTTTATGTATAGCATCAAATTGTGGCGAGTGTTGAAGCTTTTTGGTGGTGCATAGTAGGGTCAGATTTTGTGTTTTGTGTGTTTGAACTTTTGGAAGTTTGGTTTTGGTGATCAAAGTGGGTACACGTATGTATAAATGCAGTTGTATGTGGCTTTTGTGATACGTAGACTTGGTTCTTATGTTTGAAATGTGTTGCCACTTGCCCAATTGGCTAGCATTGCGTTGTTTATTTGCCATGGTCTAAAAACAGTTCGAGCTTCTGTGGAAAGTTTTAGATAAGTTCTTTGGTAAAATAATTTGATGTAGATATCGGCAACCCATTACACAAAGATGATATTTTTTTTTCACACAATTCCAGTAGAAGCTTGATATTCCTGAATACATGTACTCAAATTACATAGTTGAGATTAGAGCTGAACAACAAAATTACCGAATCACAAAATTGGTCGGAATTAATAATATAATTACGACTGACGGCCAACATCGATCGTTATATGATTTTTACCGATCAATTGCTACTGCTACAGTCAAGATTATTTGACTTCTTGCTAATGTGGGCCCGACACGTGGCAGTAACTCGGGCCACTTAACGTAAAAATTCGATCAAAAAAGTAAATAGTGACCAGGCATAATCCGACCGTTTTGGTTTCAATTTGATCTAATAACGACGGTTTTGGCAGTTCGTTAAATGCCCCTTTCTTGTAGCCAAAAAGATAATTATAATCAGCTTGTATAACATCAACTAATTTGGTCCGAAAAATCCTTTTTATCAGTGTTTGATGTATTGTTCAGGCTGCCACCAATAACAGTAACATATTTAATAAACCCTCCATCTTACAAAATATTTATATAAATCCATCAAATCTACTATACATAGTGAAATTAAAAGTTAATACACAGAATCGATAATCTGTATTAGAATGCAATCTGTAATTTTGTAACATACATTGAGTTGAATTTATGTTTGTCAATTTTAGAATCAAAATCGAGCCGATTATAATCAAATTGGCGTTTTTTAAACCGAACTGGAATAAGGGTTCCTGTTTCGATTTTGGAAATCAAAAATTTATGATTATCGTTTTGATTTTATCTGGAAATCGAGGCAAAATGTTCCATGCTCCCCCTAAATGAAATCTAAAGAATTTTTAATATGAATTCACTGTGAGCACATTGTAATTGCAGGGGGGTTTCTCTTTGAGTATGTTATTTAAAAAATCAACTTTAACACATCCAACCCAATAACACAATATCTAACCCTTAATGATCATTTTCTTTTCTAAGAGACTTGAAGTTCTAATTTTTTTCAAAAGTAAGCATTTAACTGATCACATATAATAAAAAATAGATGGAACCTAGTACGTAAAAATAAATTTGTTCTTATTAATAAATATAAAGCAATATATAGTAATAATTATGAATGATGTCAAATTAATTTACAAATTACACCAAAAACTATCGTTGATATCAAATTTTGAGTCTAATTTTTACATTATTATAGTGTTAGGTTATAGTTAATTTTATGTTAAAACTATGCTTCTTTATTGCACTAAATTATTATGGTAATGTTGAATTGAAGTTGTTTTAAAAATATTTTTTTCATCAAAGAAGGGTGAGAAATGTATACTCAAAGAACACACCATTTAAAGTATAATTTAAAATCGGGTAAAGTCGTCATCTAATATTCTAAGATTTGAAAATGAGTGGGTTATTTAACATGACTCGGGATCAAAATTCACCTTTTAACATATAAATAGATTTTGAATGAAATGGACGCTAAACGAGTACGTCCGAATAAAATGGGCGTTAACCGAATCGTGATATTTTGTAACTGATAATAATATGTGGGATTTGACCCTATTCTGAAAAAAGTAATGCGACATTCTTTTGTGAGTTTATGGCAATTAAGCAACTGATAATGATTTTTCATAACTTGTCCATACATTTTATTTATTCGATTTTGCGTATGATTGTTCGTATTTTACATGTTTTCTCCATGATCCGATTAGTAGTTGGAGTCTTATTCATGGTGCTGCTGAAAAATCAATCAAACTTATTACCTCTGTGGCAAGCTAGTGTTATCCTCTTGCTTTATTAAGGAGGAGCTCAGCTGATCAAAACATTACCAAGCTGTAAAATGTGTGTATATATATAGTCTGAAGAAGATTATATCATATATATAGTCCGATAGAAACAGAAAAGCCTAGATTAATTAGTATACATAGGATGATATCCATTGCCATCGTTAATAAGATAGACATATCGTATTGTTAACGCAATGTAATTATGCAGCTGGAGCATAATCATAGCCACCATCGTCATCACCCTCAGATTCTGCAGGAGCATAATCATAAGGATCATATGAATTTGCAGCACCATCATAATTATCTGAATCTCCTTGGATGCCCTTGTCGCACCACCACATTCCGCTACCAATCTCGAAGAGAATAGACATTTTCTATAGATGTTCGAAAATGAAATCAAGCGAGAGTTCTCAAATTAATACTGCTACGTTGGTTTGTAGTGAGGTTCTTGGAGTGGTGTAAATAATTAGCAAACCATATTTATACTTATATAGACGCAAAAAGGTGACAGAATCAGAGTATTGAAATTGTTCGACACAAGTCAACCACAAGGGGAGTGTGGAGCTGTTTTGATTGGAGCGACTCAACGAGTGAGTCCATGTGTAAACCTGTTGTGGCCTTTCCACGTAGAAGATACACTGACAGGTCATATATAGCATGTACTAATATGATCTTCGAAAAGTATACAAGTATTTTCTCCAAGTTTTAGGATGCCAAAGCCGTCTATAATGATAAATTAAACTCATCCTTAAACTAGAAGAGATATGAAGTATCACATTAACAAACGCAAATAATCCTTAAACTTTAACCCCCTCGACTCGGATCCTGGCTCCGTCATTGTCAATGTGGCTTAATTTTAACGAGATTTCTAGAAATTTAAGGTGGTCGTCTCTTCATTTCTCACAATGAAATATGTTACTTACAATTGTACAAATAAATATAAACACAATTTAAATAATCATCAAAAAAATTTCTTTTGTTTTAATTCAATCAAGTGCTCTAACTTCCCTTTTTTCAACCCTCACAAAAAATCGCTAATAAAAACTTTAGCAAAAAAATATATAGAAGAGCATACATCCCAATTATTGAAAAAATTCATAACCAACGTGATTATGGAGTGATTTGTCAATGGACGGCTTGTATAGCAAACTCTCTACAACTTTTTCATAATGACCATATGTCATTATTTTAAAAATTCAAAAAACGTAGCCATTATTTTTAAAATAATTTTTAAAATACAACCGACATTCTACCAATTACGCTTTAAATATATTAGTTAATGGTGAAGATCAAACGTCTTGAGAATTTAAAATTTTGACCACAATTTTTAAAATTAATGTATAGTACGGCCAACTATTCGTAATTTATTCTAAAATAAATAAAATAATCTTCTAACAGAAAATATATAACCAATCTTTTTCCCATCGCATCCTCTGTTCAAGATTCAAGTCTAATGACTCTCTCTCTCAAAATACAAATGAATAAATGAGCTAATTAAAACTTTGAAGGCAACGGATATCTTCTAAATTTGTTTGAATTTGTTTATTCTTCCCATTTCATTTCATTTTTTAATAGTCTCGTTAATCAACCTGGAGAGCAATCACAGCCATAGCGAACCGAAAAGGACATTCCGTAATTGCATTATAAGCTAATTCTCGGAAATTTTTGGCAAGAATATGAGCGGTCCGATTAGAAGAATGTTTAACAAAACTAATTTAAAAATTATCAAAATAGTAAACTAAAACACACATAAATTTGATAAATTAATATACTTATATAAAAAAGAAGAGGGGTGTCTAAGGCTGTTCACGAATCGAACCGAGCCGAGTTTTGATCAAATCGAACCAATTTTTTTCCTGACGAACGGAATCGAGCAAAGTTTTCTTAACAAACAAAAACTTATGTTCGAGTTCGAGTTCGTTAACTAATGTGCCAAAAACGAAATTGTTCGAGAACAAATACGAGCCGAGCCGAGTCGAGCTCAAGTAAAAATTCTGATAAAAAACTATTTGACTATTAAAATAGTAAATCAAATAAATTTATCTTAAAATACCAATACGAGACTAAACACTATAGTTAGATATACTTGTAAAATTACTAGTTAACTATTAACATATCAAATTAAATAAATTTATTTTTTCTTGAATTTTTTTTCTGATCACCAATATATATATATATATATATCTTGATGGGTTGGATCATTGAGATATAATTTAAAAGAAAAAACAATACATGAATCCAGACTAAACAAAAATTGGAAGTACTAGTAAAATCATTAGAAGATCAAACCAAACAATTTTATTTTTTTTCTGATTCTTTATCACATCACTAAAATATTTATATTCTTACATTCATATGATTTGATCATTAAGAAATATTTATAAAAAAATAGAAAAATATGCACAATAATCTAATATATAAAAAAATATTTTTTGAATGTTTTTCCAGCTGAACCGAGCCGAACTCGAGTCCAATTGAGCTGGGCCGAACTCGAGCCGCACATGCCAAAATCTCGGTTCGAACTCAGTTTTTTAACGAATACATTTTTGTGTTCGAGTTCGAGTTTGAGTATTTAACAGCCGAGCTGAATCGAGCCCTTAACGAGTCGAGCTCGAACTTGTTCAAGAACAACTCAATTTACAAAAAGCTCTAGTGACGCCTCTTAGATGGCTTCATTCTACTTTTCGAATTTTCTCAATTTTTTGAATTATAAAATATTAATAACTACAATTATCTTATATTATTGTATTAGCAGTAGCGTGATGGTCTAGGAGCCGAGTGACTAATAATAAAATTTAATTCTTCTTTACAAAAGTGACTGATAATAAAATTTAATTCTTCTTTACAAAATTATTTTGTTTTATGTATGTAGATTTTACGAATGTATTACTTATATTGATCGGAAATGTTAACGGTAGCGATTTCGGGATTTTGAAAATGAGGTACAAATTATAAAAGAAAAAGGTTATACACAAATAAAATTTACTCAAATGATCAAAAAACACTAATTTCTCCTACAAGTTTTCATCCACATAAAACAATTCTAAGTAATATTAAATTGTAAACGAATAAAAGGGGATGTTTACATCAAGAGAAGTTAGACAACAAGTGATTATATATCAAATATGTTATAGAGCGATAATAATTATTATAATAGTTGTGATCTTTATTTCAAAGAGAGACCCGAGAGTGAAGACACACCTACTGTATTTAGATGTGTTTTTTATATTAAATATTTGTATGGTAACAAAAATTATTACTTCTTGAATCGCCACCTATGTTAATACATGAAACCAGAAAAGTATATTAAGATATATAGTTGATTAATTATATAAAAATCTAGCTAACTCGATCACTACAATATTAAGCTACAACACATAACACTTGTCTATAACTTCAAAACCTACTGATTTATTTAAAACTCATGGCTTAGCAAGACTTATCGAAAAATTCTTACAAAATTTGAAATACTAGTTCTGGTATGGCATAAAACTATACTAAGCCGCGGGGGCATAGTCATATCCACCATCATCATCGTCATCGCCTTCCTCTACTGTCACCGAATCATAACGGTAACTTGCATCCCCGCCTTCTCTTATCACCAAAGATGCTGCTGGGGCAAATCTATGTCCATCTGCATTCCTCCTGCACCACCAGCTAATATCTCCGAAAATCTGACTCATTTCTGTCCGTCTAAAAATCCCCAATAGGATCTTATACACTTCAACAATTTTTAAGTGTTTATAAAAAGTTTGTATCGGAAAGGCAGTGTAGTAGTTGTGAATTGAAATGCAGAGGGATGCGAGGTTATATAATGATACGGGACGGTGTTGGAATGGTACATACACAATTTAGCAACGAGAAGAGCGTGGAGAGACGAATATAGAGTGTGGATTAGAGGGTACTGCAATGTGGAGAAGCCACATATGAAACTGAAATAACCAGTCAGCAGATGCTTATATAGTAAAAGTTAATGTAATGCATAGTAGGGTCAGATTTTGTATTCTGTGTGTTTGAACTTTTGAAGTTTGTTTTTGCTTATCAAAGTGGGTACATGTATGTACAAATGCAGTTGTAATGTATGTTGCTTTTGTGGTCTGTGGACTTGGTGCTTATGTTTGACATGTGTTGCCACTTACCCAATTGGCTAGCATTACGTTGTTTATTTGCCATGGTCTAAAAACAGTTCGAGCTTATGTGGGAACTTTTAGATAAGTTCTTTGGTAAAATCATTTGTTTTAAAAAAGATGGAACAGAGTGGACTTTGATGTAAGAAATCAGCGACCCATTACACAAAAATGATAGATTTTTTACACAATTTCAGTATGAGTTTGATATTCCTGAATACGTACTCACTTAAATTAGTAGGTGTGATTATGACTGAGAAAAAAATGACAAACAACGATCGAATAACAAAATTGGTCAGAATTAACAACACGGTTACGACGGACATACAACATCGGTCGGTATGTGTACTTTACCGATCGATTATTCCGCCTGCGGCTAAAATTGTTTGAGTTCTTACTGACGTGAGCCCGACACGAGGCAATAATCCGAGTCAGTCAACGTAAAATTTATCCAAAAAAGTAAATAGCAATGAGGGATAATTCGATCATTTTGGTTTCGGTCATTATTCGTAAATATCGACCGATTTTGACCTTATAACGACAGATCTGACAATTGATAAAGGCTGTGATTCTTCTAGTGTAAAAGATAATTAGAACCGGCTTATATAACATGTCAACCAATCTGGTTCGACAAGTCCTTTTCATCCTTTGATGTACTGTTTGCCAATAACAATAACATATTTCATAAATATTTCATATTTTGCAATCTACAATTTTGTTACTTATATCAGGTTGAATGATTGAATCTATATTTGCCGATTTAAAAATCGAAACCGAGCCGAATATATACGAATCAACGTTTTTTAAACTGAAACCGAACCCGAAGAGAGAGAAAAGAACTTAAAAGAAGAGAGATAAATCAATTTTTTATTGACAAAAATGAAATAATGGATGACTTGTGATTTTTTAAAGATAAGGCATGAGAGAGTTGTGTTAGTGATATAAGGAAACCACTAAGACACTGTTGCTGCAGTGCATTTTTTTGTCACATTTCTTATATTTGGAGTTAAGAGCATGTTTAAGGGAGTTGTTGAACTTGCTCTTAGAACCTCAGTAATCCACCTTTTAACATAAATATAGATTTTGAATGAAATAAGTCGGTTTGAATGAAATGAGTATTAATCAAGTTGTGATCTTTTGTCACCGATATTAATATGTGAGATTTGACCTTATGTTATTTCACTTCACGCACAGCCAAAAAAAGGAAAAAAGTAATGTCATGATCTTTTGTGAGTTTATGGCACATAAGCAACTGATAATGATTTTTCTTAACTTGCCCATACTTTTTATTTATTCGTATTTTACATGTTTTTTCCATAGTCCGATTAATAGTTGGAGTCTTATGGTGCTGCTGAAAAGTCAATCAAACTTATTGACTCTGTGGCTAGCTAGTGTTATATATCCTCTTGCTTTATTGAGCAGGGGCTCAGCTGATCAAAACATTAACTAACCTGTAAAATGTGTGTGTATATAAGTCCAAAGAAGATTATACATATAGTCTGATAAATACAGAATAGCCTAGATTTTTTTATATTAACTTTGTAGATCTATGATACTCTATTAAGTAGTATACATAAAATCACTATTCACCATATTTAATATGTTATGTGTTATAGTGTTTTGTACTTAAATATGTTATGTGATCTATGATACTCTATTAATTTAACATCCTTTAACCACCTCTTGGTACCACATTTATACGAGTCAATTTTGGACCACATTTTGGCTCTAATCAACCATGTAAATCACTATTCACCATATTAGAGTCACTTTGCACCCTATAAGAGTCACTTGCCACCATATATTGGTACAATTGACCTTTTAACATCATCCACATGCAAATTAACATCCTTTACCCACCTCTTGGTACCACATTTATACGAGTCAATTTTGGACCACATTTTGGCTCTAATCAATCATGTAAATCACTATTCACCATATTAGAGTCACTTTGCACCCTATAAGAGTCACTTGCCACCATATATAGGTACCATTGACCTTTTAACATCATCAAAATGCAATTTAACATCCTTTCACCACCTCTTGGTACCACATTTATACGAGTCAATTTTAGGACACATTTTGGCTCTAATCAACCATGTAAATCACTCTTCACCATATTAGAGTCACTTTAAACCCTATAAGAGTCACTTGCCACCCCATAAAAACATAAAAGACTAGATTTTTTATATTAACTTTGTAGATCTATGATACTCTATTAAGTAGTATACATATATAGGATGATATCCATTGCTATCGTTAATAAGATCGACATATCGTACTGTTAACGCAATGTAATTATGCAGCTGGAGCGTAATCATAGCCACCATCGTCATCGTATCATATGAATTTGCAGTACCATCATAATTATCTGAATCTCCTTGGATGCCCTTGTCGCACCACCACATTCCGCTACCAATCTCGAAGAGAATAGACATTTTCTATAGATGTTCGAAAAATGAAATCAAGCGATCGAGTTCTCAAATTAGTACTACTATGTTGGGTTGTGTTGAGGTTCTTGGAGTACTGGTGTAAATAATTAGCATACCTTACTTTATACTTATATAGACGCAGAAAGGTGAAAGAATCAGAGTATTGAAATTGTTTGACACGTACAAGTCAACTACAAGGGAAGTGTGGAGCTGTTTTGATTGGAGCGACTCAACGAGTGAGTCCATGTGTAAACCTGTTGTGGCCTTTCCACGTAGAAGATACACTGGCAGGTCATATTTAGCTTTCTTGCATGAAAATTAATTTATTCTCTAACATGTAGTAATAGGATCTCACAGAAGTAGGGCTGTTTACAAACCAAGCAGAGTCAAATTTTGATCGAACAGAGTCAAGTTTAATTTTTTTTTTCAACGAACCGAGCCGAGCGAGTAAAAAAAGTGTTCGAGCTCGAGCTCGTTAACTAACAAGCCGAACACGAGCTTGTTCGCGAACATAAAGGAGCCGATTCGAGCCGAGCCGAGTCAGAAAAAAATCAGGTCAATCGCTATTTGACTGTGGAAATAACTTATGAAATAAAACTATTTTTTGAAAAAACTTTGGTTATATCACTAAAATATATATATCTTGACATACATACGGTTGGATCGATCAAAAATATTTTTTAAAAAATTCGAAGCACCAATTAATGACTAAAAATATTCAGGATATATTATATTTTTTTCTAGTTTTAACGAGCGAGTTTGAGTCAAACAACCCAAAACTCAGCTCGAGCTCATTTTGCTTAATGAACACATTTGTTCGAGCTCGAGTTTGTTAACGAGCCGAACCGAACGAGCTCTTAACGAGCCGATTTCGAACTTATTCGCTAGAACTCTGTTCGTTAACAGCCCTACCGAAAAGTGTATATAAATACTAGGGCGGGAGTCTTACAAGACCTATCCCATTCATCCGTGCACAAGCTATTCATAAATTATTAATATAAGTATTTTAATTTTAATTTTATTTATCTTTGAATAATTGTAATATTTAATGTATTAATTAATTGATATAACTTATTTATACATTTTTATGCTTTTTTGTTTTTGTTCTTTTATTTTTATAGCTTTGTTTTTGTTTTTTTTTATAAATGATTAGAATTAATTTAATTGAACAAACTACATCTTTATTTCATGAGTTTATTAGGTAAGCTATTTTTTTTTAAAAAGGAACTAATTTTTTCATTGTACCTTGAACTTAGTACTTGAACTTAAGCCCGTCTGAGTGAGGCTGTTTTAGTTATGAAATGATGTTGTAGTTTCAAAATGATATTTTTTATTATATTTTTAAATCATTTAATTTGTATCTCCTACTTTTATTAATCTTTTATTTATTTTATTTTTGCTAAAATATTATACTATTTTATTTTACTCTGAACTTCTGTAATGTATTAATTAATTGATGTAACTTACTTGTGCATTTTTTATATATTTTTATTTATGTATTTGTTCTTTATATATGTTTGTTTGTTTTTATAGTTTTTTTTATATTTGTTTAGGGGTTCCTTGTATGTGTTTGTTTCACTAGCTTTTTGATATTTGTTTAGGTTTTTTTTTATTTAAATCAATTATATATTATAAATATTTTATATGATTATAATGAGTTTTATTCAATAAACCACATCTTATTTTTTTAAAAAAATAATTAACTTTTTGTACTTTGAACTTTAGGACTTCAACATAAAGCCTGCTCGGAAGATAGCTGTTTTAGTTATGAAAGGATGTTTTGGTTTCAAAATGATATTTTTTATTATATATACTTATAAATAATTTTGTCTATAGTTGTATGTCTTACTTTTATTTATCTTTTAATTATTTTATTTTTCCTAAAATATTATTCTATATTGTTGTACTTTGAAAATCTAGACTTTCTGATTTATTAATTAATTGATGCAACTTTTTTGTACATTGATATTTGTTTAGGGTTTTTATTTAAAATAATTACTTATTATAAATGATAAGAATGAGTTTAATGAACAAATTACATCTTTATTTCATGAGTTTATTAGGCGAGTTATTTTTTTTTAAAAAAAGATGATTTAGTTTTTCATTCTACTTTGAACTTCAGTACTTCAATTTAAGCGTGAAATTTTTTAGTTATGAAATAATATTGCGGTTTTAAAATAATATTTTTTAATTATATTTTTAAATAATTTTTCGATGGTTGTATCTCCTACTTTTATTATCTTTTAATTAGTTCATTTTTCTAAAATATTATCCTATTATGTTGTACTTTGAATGAGTTTTATTGAACAAACTATATCTTTATTCCATGAGTTTATTAGGCAAATTACTTTATGATAAGAATGAGTTTTATTAAACCAACTACATCTTTATTTTTTGAGTTTATTCGATAAATTACTTTTTTAAATAAATAATTCTTTTTTGTTATACTTTTAATTTGAACGTGTGTAAGGATGATTGTTGTTTCAAATATGAAATGACCTTATAAATCCTAACGGCCAAGCCATACCATGTAACTATACCAATTTAAGTGGCATACACTAAATATATTTACGATATAAAATTTTCTGAGTTCTAAAGCCGAATTCTAGAATGCCGATTACAGTGGAGATAATATGCCGGGGAAGACGGTCTATGAAACATAAATTAAACTCATCCATAAACTATGAGAGATATGAAGTATCAGATCAACAATCACAAACAATCTTTAAGTTTTTAACCCCCTTGAACTCGACTCCGTCATTATATAGCTTAGCTTTTACGAGATTTCTAGGAATTGAAAGTGGCCGTCACTTCATTCACTACAAGAAAATAAGGCTAAATTCAACTGCACAAATTCAACCAGCCTAAATTGGACCGATTCCGGTTGATTCATTGGGCACGGCTAAAAACAACCGCCCGCGGTCGAATTTAGTAATAAATATGACCGAATTTTTTGTGCGGTTGAATTTAACTCCAGCAAAAAATGGAGAGAATTTTCCCGCCAACTGAATTGTTTTGCGCTCCTAAATTCAACCGCTAGCGGTCGAATTTAGCCTTACCAAATGGCGAGATTTTTTTTCCGCTCCTTTTGTTTAAATTTGATGAAATGACAAAAAACGATTTCAATCGAAATCAGTTGAAATAATTAAAGTGATTGGAAGCGGTTTTATTTAGTAAATGTAAAAAATAAAAAATACTTACAATTTTAAATAGTATTATATATTATAAAAATATATATATTTATATACAAAAATAACATTCATCATATGCACAAATATTTATGATGGCGAAAAAAATATACATTATGGGAGAATTTTAATTTTTTTGTGTTTGATAATATTTTAAAATTTAAATATTTGTTTAATATATTTCAAAAATTACAAAAAATAATTTTAAAAAAATCGGAACGCCAATTTTGGAATAAACACTCGTTAGTTGTATTAGTCAAACTAAAGCTTGACTGTTGGAATGACAAAATAAATGAAATTATTTTGATGTGAAATTTTGGTTATATCAGTAATATATATCTATTGACATCCATATGTCGGATCGTTAAAAAATAATTTTAAAAAAATCGAAATAACAATCCAGAAATATACACTAGCTAGCTGTATTAGTCAAACTGAAAATTGACTGTTGATAGGGATAGATAAATCCGGATTACATAATTAAATATTACAGTTTGGGCTGCAAGGCCCAATAAGAAGATGTATGAGATTCAGACCAGAAAGGTTAGCATGTTGATCAGGCCTGATGGACCAGATCAGGCCAGATGGAACAAAAAAGGCCCAAAAACCCTGTATATTAATTAATTACGAAATTAATTAATAAGGGAAAAATTAGCTATTTAGAAGAGTCCCGATAAGGATATAAATCCTTGCAGATTAGCCTCAAGGGGACCTAAAAGGATAAGGAATCAGTTTCCTACTATCTAGGACTCCAAAGTCCATTCTAATTGTGAGACTTGCCCACCAAGTCTCCTATACCAAGTCCAATTCAAGGACTCCCAACATCTATATAAGGGGCCTCACCCCACAAATCAGAACTACATTTTTTGGCTTGATTCTCTAATTCACAGAGATACGTAGGCATCTCGTAAAGGCAGAGTTAAGCTACGAAACACGAGAGCAGCCAAATCGAGCCTTGAAGCTCACGTTCCTTAGTACTAAATACAACAATCATATATATTAGTTTTTAATCCATAACATTTGGCGCCGTCTGTGGGAAAGCACAACAACAACCATGGCGAGAACACGGAGAACAATTAGAGCTCTGGAGGAAGGAACACCATCGGGGATAACTCAGGTGATTTCGTCAACCGTGAACATTCCTCCCCATTCAACTTATGCATCTACTCAAGGGGAAGCCCAGATAGGGGTAACTCAACCTCAGCCACAAGGGACGACTCCCCCGACTATTCAAGGTACGAATCCTCAAGTTCAACAAGTACATGTACCTGTGAATTCTCCACCTGTCGGGTATGAATATTCAACTGTTGTTACTACTAACCCCCTTATGGGATGCCCCTTTACCCCGAGGTTGGAGGAAGTGGACATGCTGGGCGAAGTGAAGCACGAGGGCAATCGCCCCCTATATACGAGGTTTGGCTCCTATCCCCGAGGATCGGGAATTTTCTGGTCCTTACACTGAGAGAGACTCCGAATCTTCGGATGATGAAATGGCCCCAAGAAGGAGGCGTCCTAGCAAAGAGCCGATGGAAGACAACGCCCTCAAAGCACCCAAGGGGTGAATCCCCAAGAAGTGCAGGAAAGGATCAGGGCTCATGAGGCTGAGATCCAAAGGCTGAGGCGCGACTTGGAAGCTCACCAGGCCACCAGACCCCAGACACCTCCTAGGGGGAGAAATCCTCCTCCTGTCATAGACCTGGATGGTCCGGTACGGAGAAGGGCTGTTGTCCCAAGAACTGATCCAAGCAATCTCCTTCCCCTTGGAGATCCTGATGATCCTACTCCGCCCTTCACTGAAGAGATAATGAATGCCCATATCTCAAGGAAGTTCAAGATGCCAACTATCAAAGACTATGATGGCACGGGAGATCCAAGCAGGAAGACAGTGAAACAAAAGAAAAGAAACTTTGCCCCGAAAAGACAAGAGGCTATAAAACAGGAAGTTGAAAAGCTCTTAGAGGCTGGTTTCATTGAGGAGATTCAATTTCCGGAATGGTTAGCAAACCCTGTAATGGTGAAGAAGGCTAATGGAAAGTGGAGGATGTGTATAGACTTCATTGATCTGAATGATGCATGCCCTAAAGACTGTTTTCTGTTGCCAAGGATTGATACTTTGATTGATGCCACTGCTGGGCATGAGATGCTAAGTTTTATGGATGGATTCAGCGGATTCAATCAGATTAAGATGCACAAAGATGACATTCCAAAGGTATCATTCATCACTGACTTTGGTGTTTATTGTTATCTTGTTATGGCATTTGGTCTTAAGAATGCAGGAGCCACCTATCAAAGGTTGGTAAATAAAATTTTTAAGGATCTTATTGGTAAGACTATGGAAGTCTATGTTAATGACATGTTAGTCAAGTGCCTAGTAAAGACTGATCATATAACCCATTTGAGGGAAGCTTTTGAGGTCCTGAGGTACCACAAGATGATGTTGAATCCTACAAAGTGTGCTTTCGGAGTAGGATCTGGAAAATTCTTGGGATTGATGGTCTCAAAGAGAGGAATCGAGGCTAACCCCGATAAAATAAAGGCAATCCTGGACATGGAACCACCAAAAACTGTCAAGGATGTTCAGAAGCTCACAGGAAGGGTTGTTGCGCTGGGACGATTCATCTCCAAGTCAGGAGACAAGTGCCTATCATTCTTTAAGTCATTAAAAAAATTAAGGACTTTGTATGGAGCGAAGAAAACCAGAAGGCTTTCGAAGAACTAAAGCAATATATGGCGCAGGCCCCGTTGTTGGCCAAGCCAGTTTTGAGTGAAGTTTTATTCTTGTACTTGGCTGTTTCAGAGAGTGCCTTGAGCGCGGTGTTGGTTAAGGAGGAACTGAAAGTCCAGAAGCCCGTATACTATGACAGCAAAATTCTGCATGGTGCTGAATTGAATTATTCAACTATTGAAAAATTTGCTCTAGCCTTGGTAATGGCTTCGAGAAAGCTGCGTCCTTACTTTCAGGCTCATCAGATTGAGGTGCTAACAAATCAGCCACTGAGAAATATCATTCACAGTCCCAAGGCAAGTGAGAGATTGATTAAGTGGGCAGTAATGCTGGGAGAGTTCGATCTCAAGTATAAGCCGTGAACGGAAATAAAAGCCCAGGCGCTAGCTAACTTCTTGGTGGAGTGTACCATACCCAACCAAGAAGTCGGGGGGCAGAAAGATACCATACCACAAGACAAGGGAGTCGATAATGGGGACAAAGGGAAGGATGATAAGGAGAAAGAATATTGGGTTCTCTATTTTGATGGAGCATCAAAAACAAATTCCAGTGGAGCAGGATTGGTTTTGCAAAGCCCTGATGGGTTCTTAATTGAGTATGCTATGAAGCTAGACTTTCCAACCACAAACAATGAGGCAGAATATGAAGCCCTGATAGCTGGCATTGGCCTAGCTGGAACACTTAGAGTCAAAAACTTAGAAGTCCATGGAGACTCGAAGCTGATCATATCTCAGGTAAAGGGAGAATTTGAGGCAAGGGATGATACGATGGCTAAGTATGTCCGCCTAGTAAGGGCTGTGATGACCCAATTTAATGAACGACATGTTGAGCACATTCCAAGGGAAGAAAATGCTAAGGCAGATGCGTTATCAAAGTTTTCTTCATCCGAGATAGAAAAAAGTTCAGGAAGTGTGTACTTTCGTGTTTTGAAGACACGAAGCATAGATGTTAAGCTTGTGGCTCCTATAGGCCTGGGGACGTCATGGATTGATCATACTAAGGCTCACATTCAAACCGGTTGGTTGCCAAGCGATGCAACTGAAGCATGGAAGTTAACTGTTCGGGCACTAAGGTACTCTTTAATAGATGGGATTCTGTACAAAAGATCTTTCGTAGTTCCTTATTTAAGGTGTCTCAGGCTCGATGAGGCACGCTTGGATCTTGAAGAAGTGCATGAAGGTATTTGTGGACAACACTTGGGGGGCAGGGCTTTGGCTCATAAGATAACTCGTTTAGGCTTTTACTAGCCAGAAATGATGGCTGATGCCAAAGAATATGTGAAGAAGTGTGACCGCTGTCAGAAGCATGCACCTGTTGTTAGATAACCCCCCGAGATGCTGACCTCTATCAACTCGCTATTAAAGACCTCCATCTTTCCATTAACGTAAAGCTTCTTAAGGTAAACATACTGAACTACGAATTAAATATTATTTTTCGCATGGATCCTGCGGAGGGTTTCAGTTTTTTTTAAGATTAAATTTACGTTTTGGCTGCGTTTATGTGCTAAAAACCCTTCAATGACATCAGAGCTACTTTCGAAAAAAATTTAATTCGTTTATGTGTTTAACTGTTTTCGATATATGAGCATGTACGTGATTCGCCATGATTTGATGTTGATATAATATGCTTATATATGTATGGTTTTGAATATATGATATTCATGTGAGTTGTATAATCATAAGATGATTATGTAATCTGTATATATACTGATATATACATGATTTATGTTAGTTCTAATTATGAGAATCATATTAGATACGGATTCTAAATTGGCTCCTGCAGATTTGCTGAAATCTGGGTCTGGTGTCCGATTTATGTAAACGAATAAACGAGCGTCTGAACCAAACTGATAGCAAAAGCTATCAACGACTCGTCTGTAAGGCGTTTGACGTCGTTTACTGCCCGTAAACAGTGATTCTTATTTTTCTGATTTGATTCTGATTTTTGTCATATTTTTTTTTTATGATTAGATCATGGATAATATGATATGTTAAGATCAGATTATGTGTTTTAACATGCTTTTATGTGTTATATGAGCATGGTGGATGGTTATGGCCTTTCGACCTTAGTGTAATGGTTTTGATTTTGGTTTTAAATACGACTTGCATGTCGCCAATCTTTGTAATCATAAATCTCGAATGTAACTCGAGTTATTCTTGTAAGTTCATTAGATTAGTTTTACTTTCAATCATGTAATGTAATTGAAGACTCAAGAAGGCTATCCAATGGAGGTGATACAAAGAAGAAGACGAGGCATACAAGAAGTTTAAACAAAGAAGAAGACTTATGTAATAAGTAGTTGTATTTATTTCCATCACCATATTAGATTGACCTTGATCTTTATCATGAGCTTGATAAAGATCACATAGGATGGGGCCATAACCAAACATATTTACTTTATTTCACTTTACATTTACTTGTTTATTTAATTTTATATATGATATATATGCCTATGTTTACCATGCGATGATAGATTTAGGTGAACTTAAATCAATATAAGGCGTGCTCTAGAAAATCTAGAATAGGAATCGTTTCTTGCCTTAACAATAAATATTATGAATACGATCATGAGATTCTTGTGTTTATGAAACACGTAATTGAATATGAATTTTCAATATTGAGAGAAAGGATGATTCTGTCAACAACAGATTTCTATCTGTAAGAAAGGGTTATTAAGTGATGCCTATTGACAATGCTCCACCCGATCTGGGAATCATCTGATTATCGATTATTGATTTGAAATATTTAATTTAAAAGGAAGAATCTCTTTATAATATGATTATGATTGTAACGTAATATAATCCCTCTAAAATTAAATAATATCAAGTAGTAATTGGTCAATGACACAACGAGCTTGTGTCGGTCATAGCCTTTCAACATGGTAGAAAGTGGTTCTTATTTTTAAGTCATTGTCGTTTCGTGCTACATTCGAGGGCTTTGATTTCGAAATAAGAAATACTTGTCTATTACATAGAGATGTGTACATTGAATTAGAATCTAAAGGTCGGTAGGTGCTACAGCCGTGGGCCGTTGGAGACTGATTCAATTATACGAAATGTTGGGTTAGACTTGACTTAGAATATTGAGTTTGTCGTGCCACAACCGTGACTCAATTATTCAAGAGGCTAAACTTATATTAGGGAATAACATAAGATGTAATTGACAAGAGTTGTCTGCCTATTGAACATCACATGACGTTTCGTGCCACAGCCGAGGTTGTGTGATGGAATGTAGGATCCCTATTTCCACTAGCATTATGAATGCTTAATTTTCACTTAGGGGGTTGAAAAAATTAGATAAACTAGTGGGAGACACTTATGAATAAAGACCCGATTCATATAGTGTTTTGAAATGAAATTGAATATTTGCTAAGTGTTGTTATGTGTTTATCATTTACAGATTTACTATATTCGTTATGTCTTCTGCATTATCACTCCGGAGCATACTAGATGCTCACAAGTTGACTGGTCCTAATGTAGCTGTTTGTTTTCACTATAACAAGTTAGGGCACTGGAAGAGGAACTACAAGGTTTACCTTGCAGAATTGAAGAAGAAGGGTAGTGAGACTACCACTTCTGATTCAGGCATATTCATGATCGAAGTTAATATGTCACTAGGTCAAATTTCTACTTGGGTATTAGATACCGCCTGTGGTTCTCATATTTGCAATTCATTGCAAGGACTAAAGGGAAGTAGGACTCTTGAAAAAGATGAGGTGATTCTACGTATGGGCAATGGAGCAAGGGTTGCGGCCATATCTGTAGGATCATTTAGTTTACATATGCCTACGGGCAAGACTATTATTTTGAATAATTGTTATTACGTTCCCTCTATTGTGAGGAATATTGTTTCTATTCCTATGTTGGATGTGGATGGTTTTTCATTTATTATTAAGAATAATGAATGTTCTATCCTTAGAGATAATGTTCTTTTTGGACGTGGCATTTTAAATAATGGTCTGTATATATGTGACGTAGAGCATGATTTACTTCAGATTGAACAAACTAATAAAAGAAAACGAGATGATGAAAATTTGATCTATTTATGGCACTTTAGGCTAGGTCATATTAGTGAAAATAGACTGCGGACATTGCATAGGAAGGGTTACTTGACCCCTTTGATTTTGAATCATATCCTACACGCGAGTCTTGTCTATTGGGTAAAATGACCAAATCTCCATTTAGTGGACATGGAGAGAGGGCTGCAAATTTGCTAGGATTGGTACACACAGATGTATGTGGACCAATGTCTACGCAAGCCATGGGTGGATTTTCATACTTCATTGCTTTCATAGATGATCGATCTAGATTCAGATATGTGTATTTGATGAAACACAAGTCTGAAGCCTTTGAAAAGTTCAAAGAATATAAGTATGAAGTGGAGAAACAAACCAAACATAGTATTATAACTCTTCGATCAGATCGAGGTGGTGAATACTTGAATGGAGAGTTTCTAGCTTATCTCAAAATAAATGGTATAGTCTCACAATGGACTCCTCCATATACTCCACAGTTGAATGGGGTATCTAAAAGGAGAAATCGAACTTTGTTAGACATGGTTCGGTCCATGATGAGCTATGTGAATCTTCCAGTATTCCTATGGGGTTATGCATTGGAAACCTCAGCATATTTACTGAATAAGGTGCCTTCCAAATCTGTTCCTCAAACACCATATGAGATATGGAAAGAAAGGAAACTGAGTCTTAAACACGTTAAGATTTGGGGATGTCCAGCTTATGTCAAGAAAGTTGACCCAGATAAGCTGGAATCTCGATCTGTAAAATGTAATTTTGTGGGATATCCTAAAGAGACTTTAGGGTATTACTTTTACACCGATCATCGGGTGTTTGTCTCCAGACATGCTACCTTCTTGGAAAAGCAGTTTATCGTTGAAGGAAACAGTGGGAGAAAAATTGAACTTAATGAAGTTCAAGAAGCACAAACTACTACAGATCAAGTGGAAACACCTGTTCAGACTGAACAACCTTCTGTGGAACAGCCCATTCGTAGGTCAGGGAGAGTGTCTCGCCAACCTGAGAGGTATTATGGCCTTGTCATTGAGAATGACAATGAGTTGTCAATCATTGATGATGACGACCCTGTGACCTATAATGAGGCTATGAGTAGTGTTGACTCAGTGAAATGGCATAGTGCCATGAAATTCGAAATGGAATCTATGTATACCAACCAAGTATGGACTCTGGTTGAGGCGCCTGAAGGTATTAAGCCTATTGGGTGCAAGTGGGTAAACAAAAGAAAGATTGAAGCAGATGGCCAGGTGGAGACCTATAAGGCCAGGCTCGTGGCAAAAGGATTTAAAAAAAGGCAAGGGATTGACTTTGATGAAACTTTTTTGCCTGTAGCCCTGTTAAAATCAATTCGGATTTTGCTTGCGATTGCTGCTTACTACGACTATGAGATCTGGCAAATGGACGTGAAAACGACCTTCCTCAATGGAAACTTGAGGAGGAAGTGTATATGACACAGCCAGAGGGTTTTCTTTCCAAGGGAAATGAACACCTAGTGTGTAAGCTGCTACGAACCATATATGGTTTAAGGCAAGCTTCTCGTTGATGGAACATCTGTTTTGATGAGACAATCAAAGAGTTTGGTTTTATCAAAAACATAGATGAACCATGTGTCTACAAGAAGGTTAGTGGGAGCGCGGTAACATTTCTTGTATTGTATGTGGATGACATACTTTTATAGGAAATGATATACCGATGCTAAAATCAGTCAAAGTATGGCTATCAAAGAACTTCACCATGAAGGACTTGGGAGAAGCATCCTACATTCTCGGTATGAAGATCTATAGAGATAGATCTAGAAGAATGATAGGTCTTACCCAGGGTACATACATCCAGAAAGTGCTTAAAAGGTTTAGCATGGAAAACTCCAAAAGAAGTCTCATACCGATGAGCCATGGAGTGTCCCTTTCCGAAAAAATGTCTCCTAAGACACCTGAGGAAAGAGAGCGTATGACTAAGATTCCTTATGCTTCAGCAATAGGATCAATCATATACACGGTGTTGTGTACAAGGCCTGATGTTGCTTATTCAATTAGTGTGACGAGCAGATATCAGTCCAATCAAGGTGAAGACCACTGGAAAGCAGTGAAAAACATCCTTAAGTACTTACGAAGGACTCGAGACATTTTCTTTCATTTTGGTGGTGAATCTGAGTTGAAAATAGAGGAGATGTCAACGTCGAGAGAGTTGACACACATAACAACGTAGCAGACCCACTCACAAAGCAATTTTCTCAGAGTCACTTTGATCGTCATAAAGGCAAGATGGGTATTAGATACCAGAGTGATTGGCTTTAGTACAAGGGGGAGATTGAAAGAGATATGTCCTAAGTCCAATCATGTATGAGGATTTAGGAATAACTTTTATGTAATCTGTTTTGATTTCATAGATATTAATAAAAGACTTGTTTTGTTTTTATTACGGGCTCTATCTATTTAAATGTTTAAATAAGATATACCACAGTTTAGAGTAAAGCTTTTTATGGATTGTGATGAGATCATAATAATGAGACCTAAAAGATGATAACTCTAAACTTAAATAGTTCCTGGTCGTAGGATTACTAACTGGTAATTAATAATCCGCAAAGATCGGTACATACTATGCTTGCTTCATTATGAAGGATGTCTGTTCTCATAGACATTTGTGTGGTGACACTATAGCTAGTATGTAGGTGCTTATTATAGAATAAGTTCACTGAACATGACTCACACAGCTGAACAACTGATGGAGTTCACTCACGTATCAGCAGTTGTTCACATAGTGATAGTTGTACAAGTATCCTTAGACTTGAGGTCATCATAGTCATCTTGTGTACACTGAACTATGCTTTGGTTTAGTTCTTAGTCTCAGGGGACAATTATAAGGGCTCTACTAGGTATAGGAATTTGTACACGAAGATAGTGTATGATCAATAAAGGATCTACCCCGTCCAGTGTAGGAAGAGAATGTTCAATGCTGATCCACTTATGTTAGTTCAGGAATCTCTGGCCAGAGTGAATGAAATTAGAAAGGAGTTTCTAATTTACATTAATAGAACTAAGCATAGTGAATGGGAAAGCAAGTGATTAAATAAGATAGGCTTGACACAAGTTCCATGCCTTGTATTTAATCGTGACATTGTAGGGTAGAAGGAATTAATTGTACGGTAACTACTCACTGAATAGGTTCTTGGTATTCTAAGCAGTGAATTCGTATTATCCGGATAGTCACGATATGCTGAGAAGTATCCCTCACGATGTAGAATAAATATGATTAATTAATTAATCATATTTAATGAATTAGAGAATTTATATAAATAATGATAAAATACTTTTATTATTATTTATTTCAACTACCGGCTTAATATTGAACCTACAGGGTCACACCATAAAAGAGAATGATTTAATGGTGGAGGAATTAATTAATAATGGCTGCTAATTATTTATTTATGAAATAAATAATTAATTGGCAAATTTAATAATTGATTAAATGAGATTTAATTGATTATAAATTAATTCAAAAAAGGTTCTTAATATTATTAATTAAGAATTTAATTTTTGGAAATTAAATCAAGTGAGAGAATTATTTCTAAAGAGTTTAGAAAAAGGATTAATAATTAAAAGGTATTTTAATTATTAGTGAGAATAATAAAGGGTTAATAATAATAATATTTTATGGGAAAATTTTCAGCTGAAAATTTTGCCTATAAATATACTATTATAAACCCTATTTTTGCCTCAACCAAAAAGATTTACAAAACCCTAATTCTCTCCATCTCCTCCTCCTTCATAACATCGTTTTCTTGGTGGATACCGGTGGAGTGCTTCACACTTGAGGAACAGCTGCTAAGGATCTCCGTTCATCGTTCTTGGATCGCTATTAAAGACCTCCATCTTTCCATTAACGTAAAACTTCTTAAGGTAAACATACTGAACTACGAATTAAATATTATTTTTCGCATGGATCCTGCGGAGGGTTTCAGTTTTTTTAAGATTAAATTTACGTTTTCGCTACATTTATGTGCTAAAAACCCTTCAAGATAAACCTATCAAGAATAAAGGAATGGTCTGGGCTCGGAGGAAGCGTCCACGGACCCCTTAGGGAGCGCCCAGTGTTATATAGCCGCGCGGGGTGGCCTCTCCGTAATGCGAAATGGATATTTATAATAAATTAGTAAGGAGGTTGCTCTCACAAGTAAAATAGAAAGTGAATAAAATACAAGGATTATACAATTAAAAAAGAGGAGCCCCAGAGGAGCTCTCACCTAGGCGTACGGAAGAGCCTCCAACCCCTTTCAGGGCACGCCCTGTGTAGAAAAAAGGGTGTCCGGGAGTCCGTCTTCCCAGAAAAAATATTAAAAGTGTTGTTCTATAGTCTTGCTAGTTTTCAACGTAGGGGAACAATTGTTAACACTTACTATTTACTTTGAGAGCCCTGTCTTTGCATTTGACAGGTTATCCTCATCGGGAGACTTTGGTGTTATCTCACACTTTGCACTTATACGCTTAGGGACACTTGTCCTTTAGTTTATTGGGTTATCCTCATCAAGGGGTAAGGATGCGCTTGAACATTTGCGGTAAGTCATGGCTACACATCCAGCTACGATCCATGAAGATAACGGTAATAGATGGGATATCCATCAGCCGGGGAGTTCTCTTATACGTGAAGTTCCAAAGTCGTAATCGAGCCTTAAGGCAAATCAATGTAACATAGTTGGGCACTCCTAAAGCAAATCAATGTTCGAGTTATGATAGGAAGTTGGTTCGACAACTCCTACTGGGCCACGGAATGAGAAGCCGAGTCCAACTAGATTTTTTGTTCCCCAAGAACTACGTGCGGCTTGATCCTCTATAAAAGGAGGTATGTAGGCACATAGTGAGGGTACGTATTTGAGAGTTCTAAGAAGACAAACATAAATCCTATAAATCTCTGCCGTTTCTTAAGCACAAATCAACAAATTCCGATAAAGGAGGTACGTAGGCGCATTCTAAGGGTACGTGTTTGAGAGCTCTGAGAAGGTAAACATAAACCCTAACAATCTCAGCCATTCTTTAAAAACAAATCGACGCAATACAAATTTTTTCCAATCATCGACCATTGCTGTAGATCTTGATTTCGGCTGCGAATCTCAAATCTTTGTTAATCAAATGCCTCTATTAACATGTTATTTTTTCATTGTTAATGTGGATCATTAATCTCAAATAATATCATTTTGAACATTTATATCCTTAATTGTGATAATTAGGATAATTTCTTTTATTTTTATACTCACATTTGAAATAGATATCATTGTGAGACAAAACTATTTGTTTTCCTTGTATTTAGTATTGTTTTAAAAAATTTTCAACCATAACTAGAATAACGTGATTACTGCCTCTTAGGAGTTGGATTTATGAGTCAAAATTTCAAAGCGATAATTAAGTAAAGACTTGAATGTCTCCTGATTCTTATTAAATGTTTTGTTGCTCTCTTCCCAACAGTTGGAACCATGATTAGGATTGTCAAAAAAAATAAAAAAATCTGATCCGTATGAAATATCTGATATCCGTCTGAAATATCCGCATTCGTATCCGAGAAAAAATAAATATTGTCCACATTCGAAATAAAGCAGATATTATCTGTATCTGAATCCGGGTCAAAATTATATATATAATAATAATTAAATAAAATATATGTATATAATTATATAAGTATTTATAATTCAAAATTCATTTCTTTCGCTTATAGTGTTTATGTCTGTATATTCATTAATATATATATATATATATAATATTCATATAAAATATATGCATATAATTATTAATTATACATAATGCAGAACTTATTTTATTAGTTTATAGTGTTTATGTGTGTGTATATTCATTAATATATATATATACAAATTTTATATAATTGTAAAAATAATATATACACATATAAAAGTATCATTTTTAATATTTTAAAGATAACAAAATTAGATTGTTTTATTTTTTCTGAACAAGAAAAAATATTATTTCAAATTATCGTCTAGGTCTGTCAACAAAATCCAAAAAGTCCGAGCCGTCCGAAATATCTATTTTCGTATCTGAGAAAAACAGATTTAATCTGTATCCGAAATAAAGTGAATACTATTCATTTCCAAATCCAATAACATTGGATACATATATAATTAGATTCGTATAACTCTCCGTACCATGATTACAATGATATATAAGCATATATATCATTTACAATACTATGTTAAGATTTTTGTTGTAATACTCGACAAAATAGATCACTAATTGCCTCGTGTATCATATATCATTTTTATTCTTCTTTATTTTTCTAAGAGATCAGTATTAAATTTCGAACTAATTCTGTCAGTGCTACGAGAATTTGAACTTGGTTTTTACCGGCTATAAGGTTCCTTAAATGTAATGTTAATGTAGCTACCTTTGAAGAACAAAGGTCATTAGGATTTGGAATGGTATTTTGTGATAATTTCGGTCAATTTGTTGCTGCTGATTTTTAGACCGATTTCAAAATTCTGGTAGATGCTCTAAGCTCGTAAAAAAAAATATTGCATAATTTGATACTTTGGTCGAACATTATAGATGTGTGTTCACGCAATGTAATGGCTTTTTTTGTGAAGTTCTTCTGCACGGACATTAATTTGGTGACTCATGTACTCGCCGGATCATGGACTTTATTATTTCCTCAAACTGTGTGATTTAGTGTTCAGAGATTTGTTAACACTAACTTGTAAAAGATGTTAGTAATAATATTAATGCATAACATGTCTTTTCTCGAAAAAATAAGCAAAACAATTTTTGGGTACACTACACAACTCTAACAATTTTGATGCGTATTTAGAGTATCTCAAATAGACTAGTTAAATGAATCATTAAATTTAAAATATAAGAAATTTGACATAAATACCACTCAAAAAAGAAATTTGACATAAATATCACTCAAATAAACTAACTATTCACTCCTTACAAATTTGACATGCTCCTCTTCTCTCTTATAAGGAACCCTCTTGTCATCCGTTATTTCATTTTTATGAATAGTATATTCATTTCCCTCCATTTTTAATCCTCTTTTTATTCTTTTTCTCTCTTTCCTTCCATAAAACTACAGAATTACTGCGAATTATTTCAATAATTTTTAATTATTTTTTGAATAACTTTATTTTTTAATTTGATAATTTTTTTTTATCGTAGGTAACCTGCAGCCGCTGCCCATCGGGTGCGCACTGGGTATACCATACGGGGTATATCCTACGAACTCACGCAATAGCCTGCAAAACACGTGAACCAATGTAAAAGCATTTAAAAGACAAACTCTGGCTTAGGAGGCATAATCATACGGATTCGAACATGTGATCAAGAGGATAGTTATCCCGTTTTTAACCAAGTGAGACAACCCTTGATATGATGAAAAATAAAATAAATATATTTATTTTATATTTTTAAATAATGATTATTTTTAAATAATGATTATTTACTTATTTTTAAATATGTAAGAATTGACATCTATTATATACTATTTAAATCTTTACATAAAAAAAAGTTCCCCGCAAGCCGTTCAATCGTTTTAAATTAATGTTTTGCGGAGAGCGGGTGTCTGGAACTGACTAATAATAAAATTCAATTTTTCTTTACAATAGTGTTTTGTTTCATGTATAATAAAATTCAATTCTTTTTTACAAAAGTGATTTGTTTTATGTATAAGATTTTAATTAATCAACATGAGTAAAAACCAAACATTAGTATCCAACTCATTTGGACCATATTCATCAATTTTCAATTTCGGAGCAAATTTTCAATTTGGACCAAAATCACATGTATACTATAACTTATATTAATTGGTAATGTTAATACATGAAACCGGAGAAAAATAGTAAGGTCCTATATTAATTATCTGAAAATGTATCTAACTCGGTCATTACAATATTAAGCTACAAATATATAAAACTTGTTTATATTAATCCAAGTCCTACTGATTTATTTAAAACTCATTGCCTCGAAAGGAAGACTTACTGAGAACCTCTTACAAAATTTGAAATACTGGTTCTTGTACAGTTTCAGATTATACTAAGCTGCAGGAGCATAGTCATATCCACCATCGTCGTCATCATCGCCTTCCTCTAATGTCACGGGATCATAATTATAGTAACTTGCATCCCCACCTTCTCTTATCAGAAAAGAAGATGCAGGGGGAGATTTATGCCCATCTGCATTCCTCCTGCACCAGCAGCTAATGTCTCCGAAAATCTGACTCATTTCTGTTAAGTAGCCCGTCCGTCTAAAATCCCCGACAGGATCTTATAAACTTCAAAAATATCTACGTGTTTATAAAAAGTTTGTATTGAAAAGGCGGTTGTGGTAGCTGTGATTTGAAATGCAGAGGGATGCTATGGTTATATAATGATACGGGACGGTGTCAGAATGGTACATACACAATTTAGCAACGAGAAGAGCGTGGAGATACGAATATAGAGTGTGGATTAGAGGGTGCTGCAATGTGGAGAAGCCACATATGAAATTGAAATAACCAGTCAGCAAATGTATATAGTGAAAGTTTATGTATAGCATCAAATTGTGGCGAGTGTTGAAGCTTTTTGGTGGTGCATAGTAGGGTCAGATTTTGTGTTTTGTGTGTTTGAACTTTTGGAAGTTTGGTTTTGGTGATCAAAGTGGGTACACGTATGTATAAATGCAGTTGTATGTGGCTTTTGTGATACGTAGACTTGGTTCTTATGTTTGAAATGTGTTGCCACTTGCCCAATTGGCTAGCATTGCGTTGTTTATTTGCCATGGTCTAAAAACAGTTCGAGCTTCTGTGGAAAGTTTTAGATAAGTTCTTTGGTAAAATAATTTGATGTAGATATCGGCAACCCATTACACAAAGATGATATTTTTTTTTCACACAATTCCAGTAGAAGCTTGATATTCCTGAATACATGTACTCAAATTACATAGTTGAGATTAGAGCTGAACAACAAAATTACCGAATCACAAAATTGGTCGGAATTAATAATATAATTACGACTGACGGCCAACATAGATCGTTATATGAATTTTACCGATCAATTGCTACTGCTACAGTCAAGATTATTTGACTTCTTGCTAATGTTGGCCCGACACGTGGCAGTAACTCGGGCCACTTAACGTAAAAATTCGATCAAAAAAGTAAATAGTGACCAGGCATAATCCGACCGTTTTGGTTTCAATTTGATCTAATAACGACGGTTTTGGCAGTTCGTTAAATGCCCCTTTCTTGTAGCCAAAAAGATAATTATAATCAGCTTGTATAACATCAACTAATTTGGTCCGAAAAATCCTTTTTATCAGTGTTTGATGTATTGTTCAGGCTGCCACCAATAACAGTAACATATTTAATAAACCCTCCATCTTACAAAATATTTATATAAATCCATCAAATCTACTATACATAGTGAAATTAAAAGTTAATACACAGAATCGATAATCTGTATTAGAATGCAATCTGTAATTTTGTAACATACATTGAGTTGAATTTATGTTTGTCAATTTTAGAATCAAAATCGAGCCGATTATAATCAAATTGGCGTTTTTTAAACCGAACTGGAATAAGGGTTCCTGTTTCGATTTTGGAAATCAAAAATTTATGATTGTCGTTTTGATTTTATCTGGAAATCGAGGCAAAATGTTCCATGCTCCCCCTAAATGAAATCTAAAGAATTTTTAATATGAATTCACTGTGAGCACATTGTAATTGCAGGGGGGTTTCTCTTTGAGTATGTTATTTAAAAAATCAACTTCAACACATCCAACCCAATAACACAATATCTAACCCTTAATGATCATTTTCTTTTCTAAGAGACTTGAAGTTCTAATTTTTTTCAAAAGTAAGCATTTAACTGATCACATATAATAAAAAATAGATGGAACCTAGTACGTAAAAATAAATTTGTTCTTATTAATAAATATAAAGCAATATATAGTAATAATTATGAATGATGTCAAATTAATTTACAAATTACACCAAAAACTATCGTTGATATCAAATTTTGAGTCTAATTTTTACATTATTATAGTGTTAGGTTATAGTTAATTTTATGTTAAAACTATGCTTCTTTATTGCACTAAATTATTATGGTAATGTTGAATTGAAGTTGTTTTAAAAATATTTTTTTCATCAAAGAAGGGTGAGAAATGTATACTCAAAAAACACACCATTTAAAATATAATTTAAAATCGGGTAAAGTCGTCATCTAATATTCTAAGATTTGAAAATGAGTGGGTTATTTAACATGACTCGGGATCAAAATTCACCTTTTAACATATAAATAGATTTTGAATGAAATGGACGTCCTAATAAAATGGGCGTTAACCGAATCGTGATATTTTGTGACTGATAATAATATGTGGGATTTGACCCTATTCTGGAAAAAGTAATGTGACATTCTTTTGTGAGTTTATGGCAATTAAGCAACTGATAATGATTTTTCATAACTTGTCCATACATTTTATTTATTCGATTTTGCGTATGATTGTTCGTATTTTACATGTTTTCTCCATGATCCGATTAGTAGTTGGAGTCTTATTCATGGTGCTGCTGAAAAATCAATCAAACTTATTAACTCTGTGGCAAGCTAGTGTTATCCTCTTGCTTTATTAAGGAGGAGCTCAGCTGATCAAAACATTACCAAGCTGTAAAATGTGTGTATATATATAGTCTGAAGAAGATTATATCATATATATAGTCCGATAGAAACAGAAAAGCCTAGATTAATTAGTATACATAGGATGATATCCATTGCCATCGTTAATAAGATAGACATATCGTATTGTTAACGCAATGTAATTATGCAGCTGGAGCATAATCATAGCCACCATCGTCATCACCCTCAGATTCTGCAGGAGCATAATCATAAGGATCATATGAATTTGCAGCACCATCATAATTATCTGAATCTCCTTGGATGCCCTTGTCGCACCACCACATTCCGCTACCAATCTCGAAGAGAATAGACATTTTCTATAGATGTTCGAAAATGAAATCAAGCGAGAGTTCTCAAATTAATACTGCTACGTTGGTTTGTAGTGAGGTTCTTGGAGTGGTGTAAATAATTAGCAAACCATATTTATACTTATATAGACGCAAAAAGGTGACAGAATCAGAGTATTGAAATTGTTCGACACAAGTCAACCACAAGGGGAGTGTGGAGCTGTTTTGATTGGAGCGACTCAACGAGTGAGTCCATGTGTAAACCTGTTGTGGCCTTTCCACGTAGAAGATACACTGACAGGTCATATATAGCATGTACTAATATGATCTTCGAAAAGTATACAAGTATTTTCTCCAAGTTTTAGGATGCCAAAGCCGTCTATAATGATAAATTAAACTCATCCTTAAACTAGAAGAGATATGAAGTATCAGATTAACAAACGCAAATAATCCTTAAACTTTAACCCCCTCGACTCGGATCCTGGCTCGGTCATTGTCAATGTGGCTTAATTTTAACGAGATTTCTAGAAATTTAAGGTGGTCGTCTCTTCATTTCTCCCAATGAAATATGTTACTTACAATTGTACAAATAAATATAAACACAATTTAAATAATCATCAAAAAAATTTCTTTTGTTTTAATTCAATCAAGTGCTCTAACTTCCCTTTTTTCAACCCTCACAAAAAATCGCTAATAAAAACTTTAGCAAAAAAATATATAGAAGAGCATACATCCCAATTATTGAAAAAATTCATAACCAACGTGATTATGGAGTGATTTGTCAATGGACGGCTTGTATAGCAAACTCTCTACAACTTTTTCATAATGACCATATGTCATTATTTTAAAAATTCAAAAAACGTAGCCATTATTTTTAAAATAATTTTTAAAATACAACCGACATTCTACCAATTACGCTTTAAATATATTAGTTAATGGTGAAGATCAAACGTCTTGAGAATTTAAAATTTTGACCACAATTTTTAAAATTAATGTATAGTACGACCAACTATTCGTAATTTATTCTAAAATAAATAAAATAATCTTCTAACAGAAAATATATAACCAATCTTTTTCCCATCGCATCCTCTGTTCAAGATTCAAGTCTAATGACTCTCTCTCTCAAAATACAAATGAATAAATGAGCTAATTAAAACTTTGAAGGCAACGGATATCTTCTAAATTTGTTTGAATTTGTTTATTCTTCCCATTTCATTTCATTTTTTAATAGTCTCGTTAATCAACCTGGAGAGCAATCACAACCATAGCGAACCAAAAAGGACATTCCGTAATTGCATTATAAGCTAATTCTCGGAAATTTTTGGCAAGAATATGAGCGGTCCGATTAGAAGAATGTTTAACAAAACTAATTTAAAAATTATCAAAATAGTAAACTAAAACACACATAAATTTGATAAATTAATATACTTATATAAAAAAGAAGAGGGGTGTCTAAGGCTATTCACGAATCGAACCGAGCCGAGTTTTGATCAAATCGAACCAATTTTTTTCCTGACGAACGGAATCGAGCAAAGTTTTCTTAACAAACAAAAACTTATGTTCGAGTTCGAGTTCGTTAACTAATGTGCCAAAAACGAAATTGTTCGAGAACAAATACGAGCCGAGCCGAGTCGAGCTCAAGTAAAAATTCTGATAAAAAACTATTTGACTATTAAAATAGTAAATCAAATAAATTTATCTTAAAATACCAATACGAGACTAAACACTATAGTTAGATATACTTGTAAAATTACTAGTTAACTATTAACATATCAAATTAAATAAATTTATTTTTTCTTGAATTTTTTCTTGTTCGCGAACATAAAGGAGCCGATTCGAGCCGAGCCGAGTCAGAAAAAAATCAGGTCAATCGCTATTTGACTGTGGAAATAACTTATGAAATAAAACTATTTTTTGAAAAAACTTTGGTTATATCACTAAAATATATATATCTTGAAATACATACGGTTGGATCGATCAAAAATATTTTTTAAAAAATTCGAAGCACCAATTAATGACTAAAAATATTCAGGATATATTATATTTTTTTCTAGTTTTAACGAGCGAGTTTGAGTCAAACAACCCAAAACTCAGCTCGAGCTCATTTTGCTTAATGAACACATTTGTTCGAGCTCGAGTTTGTTAACGAGCCGAACCGAACGAGGTCTTAACGAGCCGATTTCGAACTTATTCGCTAGAACTCTGTTCGTTAACAGCCCTACCGAAAAGTGTATATAAATACTAGGGCGGGAGTCTTACAAGACCTATCCCATTCATCCGTGCACAAGCTATTCATAAATTATTAATATAAGTATTTTAATTTTAATTTTATTTATCTTTGAATAATTGTAATATTTAATGTATTAATTAATTGATATAACTTATTTATACATTTTTATGCTTTTTTGTTTTTGTTCTTTTATTTTTATAGCTTTGTTTTTGTTTTTTTTATAAATGATTAGAATTAATTTAATTGAACAAACTACATCTTTATTTCATGAGTTTATTAGGTAAGCTATTTTTTTTTAAAAAGGAACTAATTTTTTCATTGTACCTTGAACTTAGTACTTGAACTTAAGCCCGTCTGAGTGAGGCTGTTTTAGTTATGAAATGATGTTGTAGTTTCAAAATGATATTTTTTATTATATTTTTAAATCATTTTATTTGTATCTCCTACTTTTAATTATCTTTTATTTATTTTATTTTTGCTAAAATATTATACTATTTTATTTTACTCTGAACTTCTGTAATGTATTAATTAATTGATGTAACTTACTTGTGCATTTTTTATATATTTTTATTTATGTATTTGTTCTTTATATATGTTTGTTTGTTTTTATAGTTTTTTTTATATTTGTTTAGGGGTTCCTTGTATGTGTTTGTTTCACTAGCTTTTTGATATTTGTTTAGGTTTTTTTTATTTAAATCAATTATATATTATAAATATTTTATATGATTATAATGAGTTTTATTCAATAAACCACATCTTATTTTTTTAAAAAAATAATTAACTTTTTGTACTTTGAACTTTAGGACTTCAACATAAAGCCTGCTCGAAAGATAGCTGTTTTAGTTATGAAAGGATGTTTTGGTTTCAAAATGATATTTTTTATTATATATACTTATAAATAATTTTGTCTATAGTTGTATGTCTTACTTTTATTTATCTTTTAATTATTTTATTTTTCCTAAAATATTATTCTATATTGTTGTACTTTGAAAATCTAGACTTTCTGATTTATTAATTAATTGATGCAACTTTTTTGTACATTGATATTTGTTTAGGGTTTTTATTTAAAATAATTACTTATTATAAATGATAAGAATGAGTTTAATGAACAAATTACATCTTTATTTCATGAGTTTATTAGGCGAGTTATTTTTTTTTAAAAAATGATGATTTAGTTTTTCATTCTACTTTGAACTTCAGTACTTCAATTTAAGCGTGAAATTTTTTAGTTATGAAATAATATTGCGGTTTTAAAATAATATTTTTTAATTATATTTTTAAATAATTTTTCGATGGTTGTATCTCCTACTTTTATTATCTTTTAATTAGTTCATTTTTCTAAAATATTATCCTATTATGTTGTACTTTGAATGAGTTTTATTGAACAAACTATATCTTTATTCCATGAGTTTATTAGGCAAATTACTTTATGATAAGAATGAGTTTTATTAAACCAACTACATCTTTATTTTTTGAGTTTATTCGATAAATTACTTTTTTAAATAAATAATTCTTTTTTGTTATACTTTTAATTTGAACGTGTGTAAGGATGATTGTTGTTTCAAATATGAAATGACCTTATAAATCCTAACGGCCAAGCCATACCATGTAACTATACCAATTTAAGTGGCATACACTAAATATATTTACGATATAAAATTTTCTGAGTTCTAAAGCCGAATTCTAGAATGCCGATTACAGTGGAGATAATATGCCGGGGAAGACGGTCTATGAAACATAAATTAAACTCATCCATAAACTATGAGAGATATGAAGTATCAGATCAACAATCACAAACAATCTTTAAATTTTTAACCCCCTTGAACTCGACTCTGTCATTATATAGCTTAGCTTTTACGAGATTTCTAGGAATTGAAAGTGGCCGTCACTTCATTCACTACAAGAAAATAAGGCTAAATTCAACTGCACAAATTCAACCAGCCTAAATTGGACCGATTCCGGTTGATTCATTGGGCACGGCTAAAAACAACCGCCCGCGGTCGAATTTAGTAATAAATACGACCGAATTTTTTGTGCGGTTGAATTTAACTCCAGCAAAAAATGGAGAGAATTTTCCCGTCAACTGAATTATTTTGCGCTCCTAAATTCAACCGCTAGCGGTCGAATTTAGCCTTACCAAATGGCGAGATTTTTTTTCCGCTCTTTTTGTTTAAATTTGATGAAATGACAAAAAACGATTTCAATCGAAATCAGTTGAAATAATTAAAGTGATTGGAAGCGGTTTTATTTAGTAAATGTAAAAAATAAAAAATACTTACAATTTTAAATAGTATTAGATATTATAAAAATATATATATTTATATACAAAAATAACATTCATCATATGCACAAATATTTATGATGGTGAAAAAAATATACATTATGGGAGAATTTTGATTTTTTTGTGTTTGATAATATTTTAAAATTTAAATATTTGTTTAATATATTTCAAAAATTACAAAAAATAATTTTAAAAAAATCGGAACGCCAATTTTGGAATAAACACTCGTTAGCTGTATTAGTCAAACTAAAGCTTGACTGTTGGAATGACAAAATAAATGAAATTATTTTGATGTGAAATTTTGGTTATATCAGTAATATATATCTATTGACATCCATATGTTGGATCGTTAAAAAATAATTTTAAAAAAATCGAAATAACAATCCAGAAATAAACACTAGCTAGCTGTATTAGTCAAACTGAAAATTGACTGTTGATAGGGATAGATAAATCCGGATTACATAATTAAATATTACAGTTTGGGCTGCAAGGCCCAATAAGAAGATGTATGAGATTCAGACCAGAAAGGTTAGCATGTTGATCAGGCCTGATGGACCAGATCAGGCCAGATGGAACAAAAAAGGCCCAAAAACCCTGTATATTATAAGGGAAAAATCAGCTATTTAGAAGAGTCCCGATAAGGATATAAATCCTTGCAGATTAGCCTCAAGGGGACCTAAAAGGATAAGGAATCAGTTTCCTACTATCTAGGACTCCAAAGTCCATTCTAATTGTGAGACTTGCCCACCAAGTCTCCTATACCAAGTCCAATTCAAGGACTCCCAACATCTATATAAGGGGCCTCACCCCACAAATCAGAACTACATTTTTTGGCTTGATTCTCTAATTCACAGAGATACGTAGGCATCTCGTAAAGGCAGAGTTAAGCTACGAAACACGAGAGCAGCCAAATCGAGCCTTGAAGCTCACGTTCCTTAGTACTAAATACAACAATCATATATATTAGTTTTTAATCCATAACATTTGGCGCCGTCTGTGGGAAAGCACAACAACAACCATGGCGAGAACACGGAGAACAATTAGAGCTCTGGAGGAAGGAACACCATCGGGGATAACTCAGGTGATTTCGTCAACCGTGAACATTCCTCCCCATTCAACTTATGCATCTACTCAAGGGGAAGCCCAGATAGGGGTAACTCAACCTCAGCCACAAGGGACGACTCCCCCGACTATTCAAGGTACGAATCCTCAAGTTCAACAAGTACATATACCTGTGAATTCTCCACCTGTCGGGTATGAATATTCAACTGTTGTTACTACTAACCCCCCTTATGGGATGCCCCTTTACCCCGAGGTTGGAGGAAGTGGACATGCTGGGCGAAGTGAAGCACGAGGGCAATCGCCCCCTATATACGAGGTTTGGCTCCTATCCCCGAGGATCGGGAATTTTCTGGTCCTTACACTGAGAGAGACTCCGAATCTTCGGATGATGAAATGGCCCCAAGAAGGAGGCGTCCTGGCAAAGAGCCGATGGAAGAAAACGCCCTCAAAGCACCCAAGGGGCGAATCCCCAAGAAGTGCAGGAAAGGATCAGGGCTCATGAGGCTGAGATCCAAAGGCTGAGGCGCGACTTGGAAGCTCACCAGGCCACCAGACCCCAGACACCTCCTAGGGGGAGAAATCCTCCTCCTGTCATAGACCTGGATGGTCCGGTACGGAGAAGGGCTGTTGTCCCAAGAACTGATCCAAGCAATCTCCTTCCCCTTGGAGATCCTGATGATCCTACTCCGCCCTTCACTGAAGAGATAATGAATGCCCATATCTCAAGGAAGTTCAAGATGCCAACTATCAAAGACTATGATGGCACGGGAGATCCAAGCAGGAAGACAGTGAAACAAAAGAAAAGAAACTTTGCCCCGGAAAGACAAGAGGCTATAAAACAGGAAGTTGAAAAGCTCTTAGAGGCTGGTTTCATTGAGGAGATTCAATTTCCGGAATGGTTAGCAAACCCTGTAATGGTGAAGAAGGCTAATGGAAAGTGGAGGATGTGTATAGACTTCATTGATCTGAATGATGCATGCCCTAAAGACTGTTTTCTGTTGCCAAGGATTGATACTTTGATTGATGCCACTGCTGGGCATGAGATGCTAAGTTTTATGGATGGATTCAGCGGATTCAATCAGATTAAGATGCACAAAGATGACATTCCAAAGGTATCATTCATCACTGACTTTGGTGTTTATTGTTATCTTGTTATGGCATTTGGTCTTAAGAATGCAGGAGCCACCTATCAAAGGTTGGTAAATAAAATTTTTAAGGATCTTATTGGTAAGACTATGGAAGTCTATGTTAATGACATGTTAGTCAAGTGCCTAGTAAAGACTGATCATATAACCCATTTGAGGGAAGCTTTTGAGGTCCTGAGGTACCACAAGATGATGTTGAATCCTACAAAGTGTGCTTTCGGAGTAGGATCTGGAAAATTCTTGGGATTGATGGTCTCAAAGAGAGGAATCGAGGCTAACCCCGATAAAATAAAGGCAATCCTGGACATGGAACCACCAAAAACTGTCAAGGATGTTCAGAAGCTCACAGGAAGGGTTGTTGCGCTGGGACGATTCATCTCCAAGTCAGGAGACAAGTGCCTATCATTCTTTAAGTCATTAAAAAAATTAAGGACTTTGTATGGAGCGAAGAAAACCAGAAGGCTTTCGAAGAACTAAAGCAATATATGGCGCAGGCCCCGTTGTTGGCCAAGCCAGTTTTGAGTGAAGTTTTATTCTTGTACTTGGCTGTTTCAGAGAGTGCCTTGAGCGCGGTGTTGGTTAAGGAGGAACTGAAAGTCCAGAAGCCCGTATACTATGACAGCAAAATTCTGCATGGTGCTGAATTGAATTATTCAACTATTGAAAAATTTGCTCTAGCCTTGGTAATGGCTTCGAGAAAGCTGCGTCCTTACTTTCAGGCTCATCAGATTGAGGTGCTAACAAATCAGCCACTGAGAAATATCATTCACAGTCCCAAGGCAAGTGAGAGATTGATTAAGTGGGCAGTAGTGCTGGGAGAGTTCGATCTCAAGTATAAGCCGTGAACGGAAATAAAAGCCCAGGCGCTAGCTAACTTCTTGGTGGAGTATACCATACCCAACCAAGAAGTCGGGGGGCAGAAAGATACCATACCACAAGACAAGGGAGTCGATAATGGGGACAAAGGGAAGGATGATAAGGAGAAAGAATATTGGGTTCTCTATTTTGATGGAGCATCAAAAACAATTTCCAGTGGAGCAGGATTGGTTTTGTAAAGCCCTGATGGGTTCTTAATTGAGTATGCTATGAAGCTAGACTTTCCAACCACAAACAATGAGGCAGAATATGAAGCCCTGATAGCTGGCATTGGCCTAGCTGGAACACTTAGAGTCAAAAACTTAGAAGTCCATGGAGACTCGAAGCTGATCATATCTTAGGTAAAGGGAGAATTTGAGGCAAGGGATGATACGATGGCTAAGTATGTCCGCCTAGTAAGGGCTGTGATGACCCAATTTAATGAACGACATGTTGAGCACATTCCAAGGGAAGAAAATGCTAATGCAGATGCGTTATCAAAGTTTTCTTCATCCGAGATAGAAAAAAGTTCAGGAAGTGTGTACTTTCGTGTTTTGAAGACACGAAGCATAGATGTTAAGCTTGTGGCTCCTATAGGCCTGGGGACGTCATGGATTGATCATACTAAGGCTCACATTCAAACCGGTTGGTTGCCAAGCGATGCAACTGAAGCATGGAAGTTAACTGTTCGGGCACTAAGGTACTCTTTAATAGATGGGATTCTGTACAAAAGATCTTTCGTAGTTCCTTATTTAAGGTGTCTCAGGCTCGATGAGGCACGCTTGGATCTTGAAGAAGTGCATGAAGGTATTTGTGGACAACACTTGGGGGGCAGGGCTTTGGCTCATAAGATAACTCGTTTAGGCTTTTACTAGCCAGAAATGATGGCTGATGCCAAAGAATATGTGAAGAAGTGTGACCGCTGTCAGAAGCATGCACCTGTTGTTAGATAACCCCCCGAGATGCTGACCTCTATCAACTCGCCTATTCCCTTTGCTATGTGGGGAATGGATATTTTGGGGCCTTCCCCATGGCCACGACACAAAGGAAGTTTCTGATTGTAGCCATTGATTATTTTACCAAGTGGATTGAAGCCAAACCCTTGGCCAAGATCACAACTAAGCAGGTTACACAATTCCTGTGGGAAAACATTATGTGCCGATATGGAATTCCCCGTATCCTCATCACTGACAATGGATCACAATTCAACAATGAGGAATTCAAGAAGTATTGTGAAGAAAATGAAATTTAGTTACGGTTCACCTCTGTGGCTCACCCACAAGCCAATGGGCAAGCGGAAGTAGCAAATCGAATAATCCTGGATGGACTAAAAAAGAGGATCGAGAAGTCAAGAAATAATTGGGTGGATTAGATACTTCCCATATTATGGGCCTATAGGACTACCTGTAGAGTTACGACAGGAGCAACTCCCTTCATGTTGGCATATGGGGCAGAAGCAGTAGTTCCCGTGGAGATATCACATTCCTCTCCAAGGATTCAGGCTTTCAATACAGAGGAAAATGAAGAAGGGTAGAGGTTAGCCCTGGATCTAATTGATGAAGTGCGAGATGAGGCACATGCAAAGATAGTAGAATATCAGAAAAAGGCTTCATTCTACTATAACCTAAGGCTTAAAGAAAGGTTTTTCAAACAAGGTGACCTAGTCTTGAGAAAGATAGAAGCTTCTGGTGTAGGACAGAAAGGAAACCTTGCCCCGAATTGGGAAGGGTCGTACAAAGTCAAGAGCGTTCAGGGTAGAGGAACCTACAAGCTGGAGACTATGGATGGTTTTGAAGTCCCGAGAACCTGGCATGCACAAAACTTGAAGGTTTACTATGTGTAAGATAGTTGAAGTACGATTCTCACTTGTCAGTATGACAAGTAGGTTTAAAAGCACCTTGAAGCTTTGCTTGCGTAGGATTTTATATTCCAGTATAATTTACATTGTCGAGTTATTATTGTTAAGGGTCGAACCCCTACTATGTAAGGTTTTGAAAAGCCAGACTTCATATTAAAGAGTTCAAAATTATTTCAACCTATGGATGTTTAAGTTGTGATAATATCTTGTGTGGATTTAACAAAAAATCATGCTTTGATCATTGGCCAATTAGTTCAAGTTTAAATGCGTATCAAGTATTGGAAAAGATAAAGGAGAAAGAGGCGAGTAAGAAAAGCAGCATATGAAATAACCCCAAAGGGTAACAAGTTCTGATATAAACAAAGTTCACATATTGTCTAAAGAGAAGATATACATAAAAAAAAACTTAGGCCTTGTAAGGCTGGGATTCCTCGGAACCACTATCCGAAGTCTCCTTGGATGTCTCAGTCGTCCCTTCGGACGTCTTAGTCGTCCCCTCAGAAGTCCCCGTAGAGGTTCCATCAGAACTGCCTTCGGGCGCTTTGGATGTTGCGGGAGATGCTGGTTGCTGAGGCGCTGCTCTTGGAGGCTCTTCCACCCTGACCTTCTTAGTGACATGCTCAAACTCCTCTTCAGAAGAAGCTTCCTCCTCTCCGAAGCTCGACCCAAGCTCTTTCCTCTTTTGGCCTTGGCTCCCCGACGGGCCGTCCTTGATCAGGCTAAGAAGCTTATCAGTAACACCCCCAAGTTCTGGAACTCGAACAGGGCAAGGAAAGGAGGACTGCTCAAGGACTTCTGGAAACTCATCTTGAATGGCCTCCACAGCAGCATCCCAACCTTCTTTATAGTTAACCGGGTATAGGAGGGCATCGTGCTCCACCATTAAGACCTTGAACTCCTGGGTATCCATCTAGCCGTCAAAGGCTTTATCCTTTTGAGCCTTCAGGATAACATTTTTAGCCCGGGCCGTTTCCATGTCAGAAGTGGAAGAGGCAAGTTGAGCTTCAAGGGCCTCTATTTTCTGGTTGGCCTCCTCCAACTTCTTGTTAGCATCCTCCAGGCCAACCTTCCAAGCCTTGGCTTGGTGGATCGCCCCTTGAAAATGGGCATTCACCTACAAGAGAAGCAGCAAAAGTATGAGATGAGAAAATTAAAAAGGGCAACTATGAAGGGCAAAGGAAAAGGATGTACCGTCGCCAAAGCCTGAGCTCCGAAAAGCTCGTTCCCCTCTAAGTCCTGTTGAAAGACAAAGTCTTGATAGTCCACCGGGGAGATGGAATGCTTAGACCATTCCTTGGTAAGCGTCGTACTGCCAACGATTGAATCCTTGCCCCAGATTCCCCAAGCAGGTTGAAAATAGGCCTCTGGCCTCTGTTTGGTGCGCAAAACTTGGATGGGGCCTTCCTCGCCTGGTTCTATTGCTTGGAGTAGGAACTCCGGGAATCGATCACCAAGGCGCGGGTCTTTAAAGACCTTTCCAGCACGCTTCATCCTGGTTGTCTCCAGGTCATTAGGCTTGGTAGTCTCCTCAATCTTCTCGGCCACTGCAACAAGTGAGATAAGTAAGTTGAGGAATCAGCAGAATAGAAAATGAAGGAAATAAAAAAGAGATATATAAGGAAGGAAACTTACTTTTCTTAGGGACGGGAGAGAGGCCACGTTCTGCAAGAACGGTCTCCCTTATAAGATCCCAAGAATGGGAAGTCCCATTATCTTGCGTCAGGAGGTTGAAAGCTCTAGCCTCCTCCACAGACAAGGTTATGTCGTTTGGGCTCGCATCAACGGCAAGCCCAAAAGATGATCAAAATAGGGTGCCCCAATCGCCACCCTCCCAAATGACAAACAAAAAATCTTTCTTCCACCCCAAGTTGTTGTCAGGGATTGACTTCCCGTTCACAATATGAGGAATAGTAGGGCGCTGGTTTATAGAAACCCAACCCGGATTCTTATCAGGGTTGTTCTTGAACTGAAAAATCTTTCTGAAGACAGCAACAGAAGTGGGGACTTTATGCTTGGCACATTGTGACAGATAACACAGAATAAGCCTCCAAGAATTAGGGGGAGTTGGCAAGGGCTGATGCCCACATCAGCTAGCAAAAGAGGAATGAACGGATGAAAAGGGAGTCTGATACCTGCCCTTAGAGTATCCCTATAGATGCATAATGCGTCCTTCTTCCACTGGCAGGCCCTATCGGCCGGACCTGCAAGAATCAGCTTCAAAGGTTCCTTGATTTTGAAATAGCTGCTCAACTTTTCCAGCTCCTTGGGATCCCGCAAGGCACTAATATGGTCGTGCGCGTCCAGATGCGCATCAGACGGGTACTCATCCCCTCGGGTGTTGATCATGTCGATCAAGGAAGTGTACCTTGATCGAATAGGGAATTCATTGGACTTTCTAGCCACGTTCATCTTGGCCAAACGAGTCATTTTCTTATCAGCCATCTGAAAAAAAAGAGGAATTTTACCTGAAGAAGTGCATACAATGTAAAAGTAAGCACAAGAAGTAAAGGGAGAAATTTTTCCTGAAGAAGTGCACCTAAAAAAAGGCTTTGCTACTCTGACTTGCTGTTATTGCTCTAAGAATCTTGGCAGGAGGAGAAAGAAGAAGAACTTAGAAATGAAAAAGTGAGGAGTAGTAGCCTCTCCTCACTCCTTTATATAAGAGGAAAAGGGAAGTTGAAGGGACAAAAGCCCATTAAGGATAGAGGCCCAAAGAAAAAAGTCCAGAAAAAGGAATATTCCAGAATATTCCAAAGAATTCTAGAGAATTCTAAACCAATAAAGAAGCCCAGTAAGATTTAGTAAGGCCCAATAAAGAAGCCCAGCAAGATTTAGTAAGGCCCAATAAAGAGGCCCAGTAAGATTTACTAAGGCCCAATAAAGAAGGCTAGGCCCAAATCCAATTAGGATTTGGAAAATACAATACCCTTAATTGTGGCCTTAAAAGATGTAAGGCCCAATGAAGAAGGCTAGTGGAAGACTATAATTCAGGTCGAAACCCAGGTCGTGAATCCTGCCCGAAATCTTTCGAGCAGGTACCCGAAAATAACGGGTAAAAAAGACCAGAATTCAGGTCGAATTCCAGGTCGTAAATCCTGCCCGAAATCTTTCGAGCAAACACCCGAAAATAATGGGTATCACAGAACTGGATTGAGGTCGAAACTTTGACCAGGAATGAGGTCGAATGAACCAAGCATTTTTAAAGAATGGGTCTAAAAAACCTAGACTAAAATCCAGGTCGAAAATCGACTAGGATCCTGGTCGAAAACAAGGTCGTAGATCCTAGTCGAAATCCTTCGACCATGAAGCATGAGAAACAGAAAATTTTCAAATAGGATTCAGGTCGAAATGTCGACTAGGATCCTGGTCGAAATCCTAGTCGATAAACTCAAGACCAGGAATTGAAAAAAGGGTAAGTTTTCGAACTAGATCCAGGTCGGAAGTTCGACTAGGATCCTGGTCGAATTCCAGGTCGTGGATCCTAGTCGAACTCCTTCGACCAGGATTACAAGGCTGACCCATATCTCGACTGGGATCCAGGTCGAAATTTTGACTAGGATCCTGGTCGAAAAAGGGCTGGAAGTCTGAAAAATCCAAAAATAAGGATAAATCCCAGAAAATAAGGGAAAAATCCAGAAAAATAAGGATAAATCCCAGAAATTAATGGAAAAATCCAGAAAATTAGGGAAAAATCCCGGATTCAAGGAAAAATTCCTGGAAATTAAGATAATTCCTGAATAAAAGGAATATAAGTAAATCGTTGTAAATGTGTAGGTCGCTCCACACTTTACGCAAAACGATACCCTGTAAGGGAATAAATAAACTTAACTTTTGCGAAATCTTATACGGTTTCCCAAAAGTTGGGGGGCAAATGATAGGGATAGATAAATCCTGATTACATAATTAAATATTACAGTTTGGGCTACAAGGCCCAATAAGAAGATGCATGATATTCAGACCAGAACGGTTAGCATGTTGATCAGGCCTGATGGATCAGATCAGGCCAGATGGAACAAAGAAGGCCCAAAAACCCTGTATATTAATTAATTACGAAATTAATTAATAAGGGAAAAATCAGCTATTGAGAAGAGTCCCGATAAGGATAGAAATCCTTGCAGATTAGCCTCAAGGGGACCTAAAAGGATAAGGAATCAGTTTCCTACTATCTAGGACTCCAAAGTCCATTCTAATTATGAGACTTGCCCACCAAGTCTCCTATACCAAGTCCAATTCAAGGACTCCCAACATCTATATAAGGGGCCTCACCCCACAGATCAGAACTACGTTTTTTGGCTTGATTCTCTAATTCACAGAGATACGTAGGCATATCGTAAAGGCAGAGTTAAGCTACGAAACACGAGAGCAGCCAAATCGAGCCTTGAAGCTCACGTTCCTTAGTACTAAATACAGCAATCATATATATTAGTTTTTAATCCATAACAACTCTTAAAATGGTAAAACAAATAAAGTTATTTTGATATAAAATTTTGGTCAAGTCACTACTAAATATATATATCTATTGACATCAATATGGTTGGATCGTTGAAATTTATTTTTAAAAAAATTGAAATACCAATTCAGGGTTAAACAGTAGTTAGCTATACTAGTCAAACTGAAGTTTGAATGTTAAAATGATAACCCAAATAAAATTATATTGATATGAAACTTTGTTTATATCACTAATATATATATCTATTGACATCCGTACGGTTGAATCGTTGAAAAATAATTTTAAAAAAATCGAAACAACAATCCAGGAATAAACACTAGTTAGTTGTACTAGTCAAACTGAAAATTGACTATTAAAATGGCAAAAAAAAATAAAATTATTTTGATATGAAATTTTGATTATATCACTAATATACATATCTTTTGACATCCATATGGTTGGGTCGTTGAAAAATATTTTTTTTAAAAATCGAAACAACAATCCAGGAATAAACACTGGTTGTATCAGTCAAACTGAAAATTGACTGTTAAAATGGCAAAATAAATAGAATTATTTTGATATAAAATTTTGGTTATATTACTAATATATATATATATATATATATATTGACATCCATATGGTTGGATCGTTGAAATTTGTTTTTAAAAAAATCGAAACACCAATTCAGGAATAAACAGTAATTAACTGTACTAGTCAAACTGGTAGCTTGATTGTTAAAATGATAAACCCAATAAAATTATTTTGATATGAAACTTTGTTTACATAACTAATATATATCTATTGATATCCGTACGGTTGGATCTTTGAAAAATATTTTTAAAAAAATTGAATCACCAAGGCAGGAATAAAAAGTAGTTCACTGTACTAGTAAAACTGAAGTTTGACTATTAAAATGGCAAACCAAATAAAACTATTTTGATATGAAATCTTGGTTATATCACTAATATATATCTATCGACATCCATATGTAATAAATATTAAACGATGCAACCGTACAAATGTTAAAATAGAGGGGAATTTATGATAAAATCAACCAAAATTATAATTTTAAATTTTAATTAAAAAAGCGAGTTGTTCAAATAAATTAAGATTTTATAAAATTTTTAAGAAAAAGATTAAATAATTATAATACTTATATCCTAGAATTAAACAAAATTAAATTTCTTAACATAAATTATAAGAAATTAAATAAATTGACACTCCTAAATTCAACCAAATGCAGTTCAATCTAATGACAAGTTAGCAATCCGTGTGAACAACATCTAACGCACCAAATTGAACCCCAAAATAATGATCCAACGGATATAATTATACATAAAAACAAAAATAAAATAAAATACCCACCCACCTCACCCACTTGCTTGACTCACGCCTCCAGCAACCTCCCCCTTCTTTTCTCTCCCAACCTCCCCCTTCCCTTCTTCTCTCCTCCTGCTACCCCTCTTCTCTTCCCGATTGATTTTCTGGCCAAATTTTATCATCCTTTTTCTCCCATTTTCTTCTTTATATCAACTTACTCTCTTCTCTAAAACCCGAGTGAGCACCCCCGCTCCGAAAAACACTCTTATATCTTCGTTTTTCAAACTAAAACTTAAGTGGGTCTTTAAAATTTTGAGTTTTAAACCTATTTTTGGTTGTGGGTTTGTGTTTGGGAAGATTACATGAGTATGCTTGTGAAAAATTCGAGGTGAAATTCATTATTTACGTGAAGTTGAATTTTGCATAATTTTGGATTTAGTTTTTTGTTCTTGATTTTAATCATCTATTAATATGATTATTGATAATTGATTATATATATTTTTAGCTTTTTTTTGTGATATTGAGTGTCTAATTTGGTTGAGTTTACATAATTTCGAATTTGGCCGGAGTTGTTAACATTTTGGATCGAAAAATAGATTATAATGATGACGCGTTATTGATATGGTTTTTTCTGGATTGTAGGTTCGTTGTAGACGGATTTGATGTATGCAAATGAATAGAAAGATACCGTTTCAGGCAAAATCTGAACTTCCGGAATGACTGCCGGATTTTGAAGCTCACCGTAATCTGGAATTTTCCGGTTCTAGCGAGCTTTTTTTTTTAATTCTGAATTTTTTCAATTTGACTGCATTCGGTCGAATTTAGAATCATAAATTCATCTATGTATGGCCGTATTTATTTATAAGCATGACATTTTGAATTTTTTCAAAAAAAATAATTTTTTGGGCGGGATTTTTAATTTTTAAATGAAAATTCAAATTTGACCGTCTACGGGTGAATTTGACCGGTTGTATTTAGACGGTCGTATTTAGACTAAATACAACCGACTACTAAATATCACTCCCATATGTACGACCTGGCCTAAAACCGGTCGTATTTAGCTAAATACCACCGCTGACAGTCGTATTTAGTTAAATACGACCGATTTTAAACCGGTTGTATTTAGCCGTTTTTCTTGTAGTGATTTCTCGCAATGATGTTTGTTATTTATAATACAAATAGATATAAACACAACTCAAATAATTATAAATTTTTTCATTTTTTCTAATTCAATCAAATTCCTTCACTTCCGGTTTTTTCAACTCTCACATAAAATTATGAATCAAAATTTTATCAAAAATATAGAGAAGAGTATCCATCCAACATATCAAAAAAGCTCATATGTAGTGTGATTATGAAGCAATTTGTTAATTGGCGCCTTATATTACCATCAATCTAAAAAACTCTCTATAACCATTGATAATGACAATATGTCATTATTTTGAAAATTCAAAAGCGTAACCATTATTTTTAAAATAATTTTATAGTACAGTCGACATTCTATAGTTTACGCTTTAAATGTATTAATTAATGGTGAATACTTAACATGAGTTGACTAAAGTCATTTTTTGAAATGTCAAAAGAAAAGTTCACAGTTATTTTAAAATTTTAAAAAAAATTCTACTATTTTAAAAATCATTGTAAGGTACGGCCAGCTCTTTATAATTTACTCTAGAATGAATAAAAAAATTCTAACTAGAAAATATGTAACCAGTATTTTACCATCACATACTCTCTTCAAGATTTAAGTCTGATGACTCTCTCTCAAAATACCAGTGAATAAATGAGCTAATTAAAACTTTGAGGGCAACGGTAAATATCTTCAAAACCTGTTTAATTTAATAGTCTCCCTAATCAACCTGCAGAGCAATCGCTGAACAGAACATGACATTCCTCGATACTATAATTAGCTTATTCTCAGAAATTTTTGGTTACGATCCGGATAGAAGAAGGTTTAACAAAACTTATTTAAAATTTATCAGAACAGTAAACTTAAACACACATTTTTACGTGATTGGACAAATTACCTACATACACTATAGCCGTTGAACATAACAAATTTTCTAGCTAATATTTCTAAGTGTTTTTAACATATTTCAGAAATTGCAAAAACCTCATGAATAAACTAGCGTTCTCAAATTTCATTTTTTATCTTTTTAAATTTGCATGAATGAGAGACGGGAATTGTAAATTCTCCGCTTATAGCAAACAAACTTGTGCCTACTATTTCTTATATCTCATACCTAAATTCTGTCATTTTCAAACAGATTGCTTGAATAATCAAATCCATCAATACCAAAAAAATTGTTTTCTCCAACATCTCAGGCACATTAATCATCGTAAAATTTCATTATTAAATTTTAGGGGGATAAACAAAACAACTTTAAGGGTACAATATTCATGCTATTTCAGTAATCATGCAAAAGTTTCTATTCATTCAAATTAAATTGAATGGATATGCTGTCAAAGAATTTATTCTTCATGTTTTTTTTGGAACTGGTTCAACAAAATTTGGCAAGGTGATGACTTTATAAGTGACACAAAGATAAATGTATATTTTTTTGTGGAACTATTGAGGTAACGGTTCAAATTTTCGAACTATTAATTTTAAACTCAAGTTCCAAAAGAAGATACAATTTATTATAAAAACTTATTACAAAAGTTATTATTATAAAAATGCAACTAAAAGCGAAAATTTAAAAGTCAATCTACACTGAACCTAAATACTCGAATTTCAATATTATCCGACTCAAATCTATAGATAAAAGTTAATATTTCCTATTCAAGTATCTCTAAACCACTATAGGCTGGCAATCAGGATTTATATAATTTATGCTAACAAGGGGTTAATCCCTCAACTATGCCGGAATTGTCCTATTTTGTGGGCTTAACAAGAAGCAGAATGATATCTCGCCCTTTCCCAAAGCACATCTAAAAAATGTGTCCACTAAAATTGAAGGATCATGTGATGTCGAACATGTGTCATTGAACATGTGACGTCGAACATGTCCGATAAAATTGAAGGATCAATTCCAATGCATGTATTTAGTTAAATTATATTCATGTAGCTTTCTGTTGTGTTATGTCATAAAATTATCATGTGTATTTTATGGGATCTTCGAAAAAATGAGTCAGATCATCTTCAAGAAAAAATAAAAACGAGTTCCGGAGAACACGTCTCTGGAGTCCCGGGTCAACCCCATACATGGCTAGCCTTTTATGGTTGTCATTTACGATGACTATCAATGATGAGAAATTACGACGATTGATGGAGTTTAACATAATGGTTTTTGACGATCATCACGGGAAGCTTAGAATAATAGTTGTAAAGGAGGCGTGCGATGGTTGCTACGATGATGATGCTATGACGACCGCTATAGTAGAAGATGACGACGAAGAATAAGTAATTGATGAAGGGGTTCACAAAAGCTATTTTGAAGTTAAGGGAGAAAAACATATGAAAGAGATATATCCTAAGTCCAATCATGTATGAGGATTTAGGAATAACTTTTATGTAATCTATTTTGATTTCATTGATATTAATAAAAGACTTGTTTTATTTTTAGTGCGGGCTCTATCTATTTAAATGTTTAAAATAAGATATACCACAGTTTAGAGTAATGCTTTTTATGGATTGTGATGAGATCATAATAATGAGACCTAAAAGATGATAACTCTAAACTTAAATAGTTCCTGGTCGTAGGATTACTAACTGGTAATTAATAATCCGCAAAGATCGGTACATACTATGCTTGCTTCATTATGAAGGATGTCTGTTCTCATAGACATTTGTGTGGTGACACTATAGCTAGTATGTAGGTACTTATTATAGAATAAGTTCACTGAACATGACTCACACAGCTGAACAACTGATGGAGTTCACTCACGTGTCAGCAGTTGTTCACATAGTGATAGTTGTACAAGTATCCTTAGACTTGAGGTTATCATAGTCATCTTGTGTACACTGAACTATGCTTTGGTTTAGTTCTTAGTCTCAAGGGACAATTATAAGGGCTCTACTGGGTATAAGAATTTGTACACGAAGATAGTGTATGATCAATAAAAGATCTACCCCTTCCAGTGTAGGAAGAGAATGTTCAATGTTGATCCACTTATGCTAGTTCAGGAATCTCTGGCCAAAGTGAATGAAATTAGAAAGGAGTTTCTAATTCACATTAATTAGAACTAAGCATAGTGAATGGGAAAGAAAGTGATTAAATAAGATAGGCTTGACACAAGTTCCATGCCTTGTATTTAATCATGACATTGCAGGGTAGAAGGAATTAATTGTACGGTAACTACTCACTGAATAGGTTCTTGGTATTCTAAGCAGTGAATTGGTATTATCCGAATAGTCGCGATATGCTGAGAAGTATCCCTCACGATGTAGAATAAATATGATTAATTAATTAATCATATTTAATGAATTAGAGAATTTATATAAATAATGATAAAATACTTTTATTATTATTTATTTCTACTACCGGCTTAATATTGAACCTACAGGGTCACACCATAAAAGAGAATGATTTAATGGTGGAGGAATTAATTAATAATGGCTGATAATTATTTATTTATGAAATAAATAATTAATTGGCAAATTTAATAATTGATTAAATGAGATTTAATTGATTATAAATTAATTAAGAAAAGGTTCTTAATATTATTAATTAAGAATTTAATTTTTGGAAATTAAATCAAGTGAGAGAATTATTTCTAAAGAGTTTAGGAAAAGAATTAATAATTAAAAGGTGTTTTAATTATTAGTGAGAATAATAAAGGGTTAATAATAATAATATTTTATGGGAAAATTTTCAGCTGAAAATTTTGCCTATAAATATACTATTATAAACCCTATTTTTGCCTCAACCCAAAAGATTTACAAAACCCTAATTCTCTCCATCTCCTCCTCCTTCATTACATCATTTTCTTGGTGGATACCGGTGGAGTGCTTCACACTTGAGGAGCAGCTGCTAAGGATCTCCGTTCATCGTTCTTGGATCGCTATTAAAGACCTCCATCTTTCCATTAACGTAAAACTTCTTAAGGTAAACATACTGAACTACAAATTAAATATTATTTTTCGCATGGATCCTGCGGAGGGTTTCGTTTTTTTTTTAAGATTAAATTTACGTTTTCGCTGCGTTTATGTGCTAAAAACCCTTCAATGGCATCAGAGCTACTTGCGAAAAAAATTCAATTCGTATATGTGTTTAACTGTTTTCGATATATGAGCATGTACGTGATTCGCCATGATTTGATGTTGATATAATATGCTTATATATGTATGGTTTTGAATATATGATATTCATGTGAGTTGTATATACTGATATATACATGATTTATGTTTGTTCTAATTATGAGAATCATATTAGATATGGATTTCGAATTGGCTCCAGCAGATTTGCTGAAATCTGGGTCTGGTGTCCGATTTACGCAAACGAATACCCTATTCCATAGGTAAACGAGCGTCTGAACAAAACTGATAGCACAAGCTATCAACGACTCGTCTGTAAGGCGTTTGAAGTCGTTTACTGCCCGTAAATAGTGATTCTTATTTTTCTGATTTGATTCTGATTTTTGTCATATTTTCTTTTTATGATTAGATCATGGATAATATGATATGTTAAGATCAGATTATGTGTTTTAACATGCTTTTATGTGTTGTATGAGCATGGTGGATGGTTATGGCCTTTCGACCTTAGTGTAATGGTTTTGATTTTAGTTTTAAATACGACTTGCATGTCGTCAATCTTTGTAATCATAAATATCGAATGTAACTCGAGTTATTCTTGTAAGTTCATTAGATTAGTTTTACTTTCAATCATGTAATGTAATTGAAGACTTAAGAAGGCTATCCAATGGAGGTGATACAAAGAAGAAGACGAGGCATACAAGAAGTCTAAACAAAGAAGAAGACTTATGTAATAAGTAGCACTACTAGAAAAGTGTCAATAGACATCGGCTAAAAACCAATGTCTATGAATGACAAAATCCGATGTCTTCGTGGGTGATGTTAAAGACCCCCCATTTAACATCGTTTTTAAACTGATGTGAAAGAGGACATATAACATCGGGTTTTTGTATGAAACCGATATCTATATCTTGATGTTAAATTTTTAATGCATATCTATTATTTATATATTAATAAAATATGATATTTTTATCAATTTAAACATATGCCAGATAAGCAAAATGTTTCATTTTGTCTATTAAACTGATGTTACTAATACCGATAACATCGATTTTCAAGCAAAATCGATGTGAATTGAACCTTTAACATCGGTTCCTATCTGAGAACTGATTTCTATAGTCATTGAACTGATGTCTATGAGAATTAATAACATCATTTTTTAACCAAACGTTGTCTAAAGTTCTCTTTAACATCAGTTCTGTATTCTTATGCCTTTGTCTGTTGTGGTATTTAACATCGGGTTTTTTTTTATAAACTGATGTTTATGTACTACTTAAACTGATATATTAAGCCTTAATAGACATCAATTTTGTACTGATGCCAAAAATTTGCCAAACTAAAAAAATTGCCAAACCAAAAATTTCCAAAACCAATTACTACATAATACCAAATTGTCTATAGATTCATCAACCAGTATCCAAATATCAAATACAACATGTAATTATGCACTAGCTATAATATCCGGCAACATGTAATCTAAACATAGAAAGTTGGCCAGAATACTGGAGGGCTTCTCTCGAATAGATGAAATTGTGGTCTAAATTTCCAGTGTCATAGCATGCCCTGCAAATGCAAATGCGATTTGGCCTAATGCGTTGAAGACCCTGAAAATTGAACCAGCTCCTGTTACTAAATACAGTTGTACTTTCAGTGTGAAGATATTCTTAAAATTATGGTCCTTTGCAATCACACATCAATCTTTTTTTTGCAAAGTAATCACACATCAAATTTTAAAGCATGCCGAACTGTACCAGCTTACCCGATGGTACTTGTCAAAGAAAAGTAAAATATAAATTCCAATACTACTTAGCTAGAATGCAGATAGGAGTAGTTAGATACTACATGTCCTAGAATTCAAAATTCTTCAATATTCCTACTTTCAATCCCTTCCTTGCCCTTTACTCTGTAATTCTCTATTTATTTCTTTTAGAAAGGGAGTGCACTTTTCAAAGAGGGCTAGTAGAGTGCTCTTAGAGGTAACTTTTACATAACAATCTAAAGAAAAAAGCATCCCCGGTGCAACAATGAACAGACATAATAGTCTTTCATGTGCCAAAAAAGTGAAAATAATTAATAAATTGATACGTCATACAGAAAATCAGTATGATTGTATCACAAGTTACAACATAGTACAAATGCAACTGTGCATGTACTTAAACTTTAGAACTGATCTAGTGCCAGTTTTGTCCTAGAAGCAACTTGCCTAGTTGTATATCACAAACTCTAGACTAATTTTGAAACAACAAGACTAATTTCTTCAAGTGCGGGACAAAGAAATATTGGATAACAACAATTTTATACTGTACACTCTTACCTTGTATTACCATCAGGATGTCTTAGATCAAGCTTCCCTACCAATTGACTCATGTTTAATGCACGAAGAGCAGCCTCAGCAGATCAAACATCATAGAATTCTATTATATGGACCATCATGAATCTGCAATCCATAAGCAATTGGTCAATTTCCTAAAATGCTAAATACATTTTTTTAAGTCTGATATAGAGTTTTTAATATCTTACCTCCTTGATGTCTCCATTAACACCAAATAGTTGTCGGAATTCATCATTTGTCACAGCAAAATCAAGCTTAGAAACTTTAAGAGTACCTTGGTTGCTATCATCAAGCTTTATTGGTTGATAGAGCTCCCCCTGCAAGAATGTCAGACTGTGGATCAATACGAATTAATACATGTTTCCTAGAAAGATAAAGGTTAAGGTATGGGAAATTGCATTAACTAGAAAAGCACAAAGCACTTTCATCTCAAACAAAATGGACCTAGATTTTGTTCTGAGAGGCACTGGAATGTTGATAGTGACCTCTTCCAGAGACTAACCCCAGCTTTAGTTCTCCATATCCAAGCCATTTCCGGTATTAGGAGCTGTTAACATGGTAAAGAAAATTATTTACATGCTTACAAAATCTGAGGGCAAATGTGTTTGCAAGTTATTGGGAAAAAATGTATGCCAGTTAAGTAAAAGTGTGAAACATCACACAGCACTGCAGCAGACACATGACACAAAGTATTAAAATTTCATTAAATTGTGCTAGATATTGACTTAATATCAGTATCCTAAAGATATAGAGGATCTGCCTCAGCCCCTTGTCCCTTGTGGGGAGAAACTGGCTTAGTTTTCGAAAAATCATGTCAAACATTCAGCTTCATTACACACATACACTGATAAATGCATACATATTATAGTTGCAGTGTTTGGATATTAAAACAATGATTCATACCGACTCCACAAAATCAACAATAACAAAATTCTGAATCTATCGCACAGAATCATCAACTCAACAATATAAGAGAACAGAGTATCGACATCTCCAAAATTATAATCCACAAAGCATAAAAAAATTAAACACTTAGTTACAACCAATAAATTGGAAATTATTATAATTCTAAATTTTATCACTGCTTTACTTCTTGTACAATATATACACTGTCACAAATACTCTGTATAACTCATCATATTATCACAAACCTTCACTACAACCAATAATCATGTCAATCAATACCCAATACAAAAGTCAAATCATCGAATAAATTGAACATTAATCCAACTAAAAAATCAACAATTTATAATTCTACAATTAAAGAGTGTACAACTTAGCTTAATTAGAACCAATAAAAAAAAAATAGGGTTTCAAATTGAAATGCCCAATTCTAAAATTAGGGTTCAAAACTTACCAAATTCAAGATTTAACTTCAATTTAGCTAATATCGAAAACGATACAAGAATCGCAACAGCAAATACAGATCCAGAGGCTCTTTTCCTCTATATTACTTTCTTATTCGCTATCAACGTCACGAAATCTTGCAAAATCAATAATATCGAAATCAAATACATGCACGCACAAACATATAAACATTAATATAACATTAAGGAGAGAGAGATTGTAATTACAAAAGAGTAGAGATGGATTGGGATACGTCGGCAAGAAAATACGGACGTAATCAGATAAAAATTATGATGCAGATGAGGGGAGTGAAACTCGGTAGTGATTGACGAAATTAATTTGGGTGTTCTTCGGAGAGAGGAGAGAGTGAAGAGAGAGAGAGATAGCGTAATTGAGATTCGAGAGAAAAGAGGTGCTGTGGGTGTTCTTCAGAGAGGATAGAGTGAAGAGAGATGTTTTTGAGTTTTTTGTTTTTGGTTTTATGATTTTAATGTTTTTTGTTTAATTTTTAATTCAAAAGAGGAAAATGTGTATGAAAAAGAGGGGGGAGAATTTGGCTAAGGAAAAAAATAGAGGGGGAAACATGGAGGGAATAAAATATTTGCTAAGGGGAAACATGGAAGGAATTAAATATTTGCTAAGGGGGGAAAACAGGGAAGGCGCGCTGATTAATTTTTTAAAAATAGACATATAACATCGGTTCAGCTAAAACACTGATGTTTATAAAACTAAAAGACATCGGTTGCTCAAAACCGATGTCTAAAACACCTTTTACATCGGCGCCAGAAACAACCGTTGTCTTTGAGGCGATGTCTATTCTACTTTTTCTAGTAGTGTAGTTGTATTTATTTCCATCACCATATTAGATTGACATTGATCTTTATCATGAGCTTGATAAAGATCACATAGGATGGGGCCATAACCAAACACATTTACTTTATTGCACTTTACATTTACTTGTTTATTTAATTTTATATATGATATATATGCCTATGTTTACCATGCGATGATAGATTTAGGTGAACTTAAATCAATATAAGGCGTGCTCTAGAAAATCTAGAATAGGAATCGTTTCTTGCCTTAACAATAAATATTATGAATACGATCATGAGATTCTTGTGTTTATGAAACACGTAATTGAATATGAATTTTAAATATTGAGAGAAAGGATGATTCTGTCAACAACAGATTTCTATCTGTAAGAAAGGGTTATTAAGTGACGCCTATTGACAATGCTCCACCCGATCTGGGAATCATCTGATTATCGATTATTGATTTGAAATATTAATTTAAAAGGAAGAATCTCTTTATAATATGATTATGATTGTAACATAATATAATCCCTCTAAAATTAAATAATATCAAGTAGTAATTGGCCAATGACACAACGGGCTTGTGTCAGTCATAGCCTTCCAACATGGTAGAAAGTGGTTCTTATTTTTAAATCATTGTCGTTTTGTGCTACATCCGAGGGCTTTGATTTTGAAATAAGAAATACTTGTCTATTACATAGAGATGTGTACATTGAATTAGAATCTAAAGGTTGGTACGTGCTACAGCCGTGGGCCGTTGGAGACTGATTCAATTATACGAAATGTTGGGTTAGACTTGACTTAGAATATTGAGTTTGTCGTGCCACAGCCGTGACTCAATTATTCAAGAGGCTAAACTTATATTAGGGAATAACATAAGATGTAATTGATAAGAGTTGTCTGCCTATTGAACATCACATGACGTTTCATGCCACAGCCGAGGTTGTGTGATGGAATGTAGGATCCCTATTCCCATTAGCATTATGAATGCTTAATTTTCACTTAGGGGGTTGAAAAAATTAGATAAACTAGTGGGAGACACTTATGAATAAAGACCCGATTCATATAGTGTTTTGAAATGAAATTGAATATTTGCTAAGTGTTGTTATGTGTTTATCATTTACAGATTTACTATATTCGTCATGTCTTCTGCACTATCACTCCGGAACATACTAGATGCTCACAAGTTGACTGGTCCTAATGTAGCTGTTTGTTTTCACTGTAACAAGTTGGGGCATTGGAAGAGGAACTACAAGGTTTACCTTGCAGAATTGAAGAAGAAGGGTAGTGAGACTACCACTTCTGATTCAGGCATGTTCATGATCGAAGTTAATATGTCACTAGGTCAAATTTCTACTTGGGTATTAGATACCGCCTGTGGTTCTAATATTTGCAATTCGTTGCAAGGACTAAAGGGAAGTAGGACTCTTGAAAAAGATGAGGTGATTCTACATATGGGCAATAGAGCAAGGGTTGCGGCCATATATGTAGGATCATTTAGTTTACATATGCCTACGGGCAAGAATATTATTTTGAATAATTGTTATTACGTTCCCTCTATTGTGAGGAATATTGTTTCTATTCCTATGTTGGATGTGGATGGTTTTTCATTTATTATTAAGAATAATGAATGTTCTATCCTTAGAGATAATGTTCTTTTTGGACGTGGCATTTTAAATAAAGGTCTGTATATATGTGACGTAGAGCATGATTTACTTCAGATTGAACAAACTAATAAAAGAAAACGAGATGATGAAAATCTGATCTATTTATGGCACTGTAGGCTAGGTCATATTAGTGAAAATAGAATGCGGACATTGCATAAGGAAGGTTTACTTGACCCCTTTGATTTTGAATCATATCCTACATGTGAGTCTTGTTTATTGGGTAAAATGACCAAATCTCCATTTAGTGGACATGGAGAGAGGGCTGCAGATTTTCTAGGATTGGTACACACTGATGTATGTGGACCAATGTCTACGCAAGCCATGGGTGGATTTTCATACTTCATTGCTTTCATAGATGATCGATCTAGATTCAGATATGTGTATTTGATGAAACACAAGTTTGAAGCCTTTGAAAAGTTAAATGAATATAAGTATGAAGTGGAGAAACAAACCAAACATAGTATTATAACTCTTCGATCAGATCGAGGTGGTGAATACTTGAATGGAGAGTTTCTAGCTTATCTCAAAGAAAATGGTATAGTCTCCCAGTGGACTCCTCCATATACTCCACAGTTGAATGGGGTATCTGAAAGGAGAAATCGAACTTTGTTAGACATGGTTCGGTCCATGATGAGCTATGTGAATCTTCCAGTATTCCTATGGGGTTATGCATTGGAAACCTCAGCATATTTACTGAATAAGGTGGCTTCCAAATCTGTTCCTCAAACACCATATGAGATATAGAAAGAAAGGAAACTGAGTCTTAAACACGATAAGATTTGGGGATGTCCAGCTTATGTCAAGAAAGTTGACCCAGATAAGCTGGAATCTTGATCTGTAAAATGTAATTTTGTGGGATATCCTAAAGAGACTTTAGGGTATTACTTTTACACCGATCATCGGGTGTTTGTCTCCAGACATGCTACCTTCTTGGAAAAGCAGTTTATCGTTGAAGGAAACAGTGGGAGAAAAATTGAACTTGATGAAGTTCAAGAAGCACAAACTACTACAGATCAAGTGGAAACACCTGTTCAGACTGAACAACCTTCTGTGGAACAGCCCATTCATAGGTCAGGGAGAGTGTCTCGCCAACCTGAGAGGTATTATGGCCTTGTCATTGAGAATGACAATGAGTTGTTAATCATTGATGATGACGATCATGTGACCTATAATGAGGATATGAGTAGTGTTGACTCAGAGAAATGGCATAGTGCCATGAAATTCGAAATGGAATCTATGTATACCAACCAAGTATGGACTCTGGTTGAGGCGCCTGAAGGTATTAAGCCTATTGGGTGTAAGTGGGTAAACAAAAGAAAGATTGAAGCAGATGGCCAGGTGGAGTCCTATAAGGCCAGGCTCGTGGCAAAAGGATTCAAAAAAAGGCAAGGGATTGACTTTGATGAAACTTTTTCGCCTGTAGCCCTGTTAAAATCAATTCGGATTTTGCTTGCGATTGCTGCTTACTACGACTATGAGATCTGGCAAATGGACGTGAAAATGACCTTCCTCAATGGGAACTTGAGGAGGAAGTGTATATGACACAGCCAGAGGGTTTTCTTTCCAAGGGAAATGAACACCTAGTGTGTAAGCTGCTGCGAACCATATATGGTTTAAGGCAAGCTTCTCGTTGATGGAACATCTGTTTTGATGAGACAATCAAAGAGTTTGGTTTTATCAAAAACATAGATGAACCATGTGTCTACAAGAAGGTTAGTGGGAGCGCGGTAACATTTCTTGTATTGTATGTGGATGATATACTTCTTATAGGAAATGATATACAGATGCTACAATCAGTCAAAGTATGGCTATCAAAGAACTTTACCATGAAGGACTTGGGAGAAGCATCCTACATTCTCGGTATGAAGATCTATAGAGATAGATCTAGAAGAATGATAGGTCTTACCCAGAGTACATACATCCAGAAAGTGCTTAAAAGGTTTAGCATGGAAAACTCCAAAAGAGGTCTCATACCGATGAGCCATGGAGTGTCCCTTTCCGAAAAAATGTCTCCTAAGACACTTGAGGAAAGAGAGCGTATGAGTAAGATTCCTTATGCTTTAACAATACGATCTATCATATACGCGATGTTGTGTACAAGGCCTGATGTTGCTTATTCAATTAGTGTGACGAGCAGATATCAGTCCAATCGAGGTGAAGACCACTGGAAAGCAGTGAAAAACATCCTTAAGTACTTGCGAAGGACTCAGGACATTTTCTTTCATTTTGGTGGTGAATCTGAGTTGAAAATAGAGGAGATGTCAACGTCGAGAGAGTTGACACACATAACTGTTAGTGTATACTGAAAATATTTATTTGAAGTATGTACATTTATTTCTGGCCAGTTTATTTGAGAATCATTTGAATGTTTACATGTTGTCTAATATTATATATTGTGAACAATCTAGTATCAAATGGGATACAGAATATTAGATTGTTAAATACGGTTATATAATATAATAAGGTTCACAGCACAGGTGGTGTTGGACAATCCACTGGTATGGCTGTAGTATTATTTAGATTAGTTTATATTGACTAATAAATAATACTAGTATACTTTGTGTATATTGAACAGGATCAAATTTAGAATTTTTCCCTTAATACTGATTAAGAAGGAGAACTAAGATTCTATGTTATTATTAATGCTTAGGTTATTAATCCGGAAATAGTAATTGACACGTGTATATTATTTACATGCTTTGATTTATATATGAAATAATTCTTTTGAATTATATCATTATATTTTGGGTGATGGAATTATATACATGGTGTATATTATTTATTGAAGGAATCCATGTCCTGATAATATTCGGGTTAATGATGTCCCCTTGAAAGCTCAAAAAGATTTAATTATGTGAAACCCTACAGGTGGAATTTATTCTAGCATAATTAAATAAAGGTTGAGTGGATGATCAAGGATAAAAGATATTAATTAAATAAATTATCAGTACTTTATTCAATTAATGGACATATGATATTTTAAATATGGGGAATTTAATAAGCAAATAATATTGGAACCGAATTAATTAAATTACAGTATTAGGAAAGGTAGTGCAAATATTAATTCTTTAGTGGATTGAATTAATATTTAATTACATTGGGCTAGGCTCAAGATGTAATTAGAAGGCCCAACCTAATTATCCATAGTCCCTATTGTAGCCTATATATATTCTTATTCTCTTCTTGCTTGGAATTGTGTGAAAACATATTGTAGCCACCAAGGAGCAAGAAGAGAGGATAACTTGAGAAGACGGAGGCCACACTTCGCTCAAGGGAATTTGGGAATACAATAGAAGAGCGTGGAATCAACCATTAACAAGGTAATCCTCTTTTCGTAATCTTTATCGTAAAACGTAGTAACACCCTAAGTCCGTGGTTCCCAACAATTGGTATCAAGAGCCTGGTAATGGGTTCTACGTTTTATGATATAATGTCCATGTCGTAATTATATATGCGTGTATATAGTGTTTTGCTTGTATTGGTTTTGATGCAGGTTGTTAATCCACTATTATGGCCATGTATATTTTAATTATGTGTTTGGATCCCACGTGGTTTAATCGTGGTTAATTTTTGTTTTGGTTTCCACGTGGTTTAATCGTGGTTGTAATTTACACGAGGGTTGATCGTGTTAGAATAGATTTTACAAAATTAGTTTTGTATTAGATCTATTTTTTTTATAATTGTTCTGGGTATTTTGTAATAGTTATGTGCGATCGGAAATCAATTCCGATAATTTTTTCTTCCGCTGTGCGATTACAAGGGGCTGCTGGGGCTGCTGGGGCTCCTGGGGCAGCTGGGGCTGCTGGGGCTGCGGTGGCAGCTGGGGCTGCTGGGGCTGCTGGGGGCGTCGGGGCGCGCTTGGGGCAGATTTTTTTTGAGAGCTGGATTTTTTTCAAGGTCCATAATAGTGGAAAATTTATTTTAATTTTTTCCATTAAATTTTAATTATTTCTTTAATTTATTGATTATGTGTGTCGTTAATTATGTGTGTAATTCTTTTAAAATTGCATGTTTAACTTAATTAGGACGACATGGACATAAAATTTATTTATTGCTTTAATTAAATGTTATATGTTGCTAAAATTATGTGTGTATTTTGAATGCATGATTAGACATAATTATAACAACATAGGGCCCCATTTAATTTTAAAATTCCTAAATTTATATTAAAAATTCTAAGTGGGATAGGGAATTAATATGAAATCCCATGGTCTCCATTATTGGTTGTAGGTAATTTAACATAAAGACGAATATAAATTATATATACGTCACCCATTGTGGCATGTAATTTATGGTGTCTAGAATGTTATAGAAATTACTAGAACAAACTTCTTAAATTAATTTTAAAAGGAATAAAATACGGATTTTCTTTATTTCTGATTTGAGGCGATTTTGTCAAAAACGAGTTCATCGAACTTGTAAGGCTGTGGGTTTTAAGCGAGACCGATGTGACTCCTCCACTACCTGGAAATCAAATCATTGATGAATATTGAATTGAAGTATTCTATTCAAGGCAAAATTATGAATATTGGAAGGTATACACGCCACCCATCGTGGCGTACCAAGTTCCATAGATTTCAAATAATTTAAGATTTGATGATGGTATACACTTAGCTATGAAAAATAATATAGTCCACCCCAATGTGGCATATTGTTTAGTAATAGGACCGAAGTAACATTTAAACAAAATTAGGTGGTATACATGTCACACATCGTGGCGTACCAGAAGCTTATGGTATTTATATGTTAGTGCATTAAATTTTAATAATTGTTAGAGGAATCAATAGATCTTAATAATTAATGCACCCTTATTTATGTGATGTTTTTATGCATAATTCTCAGGATAAATTGGGTTTTAATCCACTATTCACCATACTTAAGGATAACAAACTTACCGGACCTAACTATATTGAATGGAAACGAAATTTTGACATTGTGTTGACTGCTGAGGAGTACAAGTTTTGCACTTATGAACCCAAGCCTGAACAGCCTGCTGCTGATGCTCTTGAAGATGAGAAAGAGTATTATAAACGGTGGATTAAGGCTGATGAGATGTCGCGATGTTACATTCTGGCAGCAATGTCGGGTGTTTTGCAGCATCAGCATCAGTCTATGGCCACTGCTTTGGATATGCTCTTTAATTTCAAGGAACTTTTTGGAGATCAGAATAGTGCTGCTAGGGAAGTAGCCATGAAGGCTTTAATGAACACTCAGATGGCTGAAGTCACACCTGTAAGGGATCATGTTCTCAAGATGATGTCGCATCTGAATGAGATAGAGATCCTTGGTGCTGAACTTGACGGGGAAACCCAGATTGACATTATCCTTATGATCTTGTCCAAGAGTTTTGAGCAGTTCCGCTTGAATTACAACATGAACAAGAGGCAGTATAGTCTCGCGGAACTGCTGACAAAACTTCAGGCAACTGAAGGATTATTTTGGCAGAGTGTTTAAGTGAATGTGGCTGAGAAAGGTTCTTCCTCTAAGCCGAAAGGTATTAAGAAGAAGAAAAATGCTCAGAAACAGAAAGCTGTGAAGGCAGTGGGAGTTCAGGGTGGTGTGAAAAAGCCTAAGGGAAAGTGCTTCAGATGCAAACAGTCAGGTCACTGGAAACAGGATTGTCCTCTTCCTAAGAAGACAAATAATACTGGTATGTCTCTTTCTCTAGTTACAGAAATATTTATAGCGGTTATATCTACGAGCACTTGGTGTGTAGATACAGGAGCCACTGATCATGTTTGTAATTCTATGCAGGGGTTCCAACTATCCAGAATGCTTAGAGATGGTGACATATACGTGTTCATGGGAGATGCTACGAAAGTAGCAGTAGTTGCAGTAGGAGTTATTCATTTATCTTTTGGTTCTGATAGGATTTTGGTTTTGAACAATTATCTTTATGTACCTTCTTTTAGAAGGAATTTAATTTCGGTTTCTAAACTTGCTTTGGATGGTTATAATGTTTGTTTATATCGTAATGTTTCTATTATGATGAATAAACGAATTATATGTTCTGGTACATTGCAAGACAATTTGTATATAATTAATCCTAGTCAACCTGCACTGCAACTGCAATTTAGGGAATTGAACAACACATCTTCTAACTCTACTAAAAGAAAGGAACCTTCTAGTTTGAACCAAACATATCTTTGGCACTTGAGATTAGGTCATATTAACTTGAGGAGGATTCAAAGACTGGTAGTAGACGGGCCTTTAAGCTCATTGGCAGTGGAGCCATTTCCAGTTTGTGAATCCTGCTTGGAAGGTAAAATGACTAAGAGGCCTTTCAAGGCAAAAGGGAATAGAGCCAAACAACTGTTAGAACTGGTTCACTCTGATTTATGTGGACCCATGAATATCCAAGCAAGAGGTGGTTATGAATATTTCGTCACTTTCATTGATGATTATTCTAGATATGGGTACGTTTATTTGTTACACCGTAAGTCTGAGTGCTTTGATAAGTTCAAAGAGTACAAAGCTAAAACGGAGAAGCGACTTAATAAAAGTATCAAGTCACTATGATCAGATTGTGGTGGCGAATACTTGCTTGGAGAATTTAGGGAATATTTATCAGAAAATAGGATAGAATCCCAGTTAACTGCACCAGGCACACCCCAGCAAAACGGTGTAGCAGAGAGAAGGAACCGGACTCTTTTAGAGAGTGTTAGCACTACTAGAAATATGGGATCAGACATCGGTTCAGAACCGATGTTAAAAAAAATCTGAACCAATGTCTTCGCGTGTGATGTTAAATGTCATTAGCCTTTGACATCGGTTAACAACCGATGTCTATTACAGTGCTATACATCGGTTTTAAGATTAAATGTGATGTCTTTGCAACAAATTTCAGATTAGTTGCCCGATGTGAAATGTTTGATCAGACATCGGTTAAGTTAGCCCCCGATTTGAAATGATGGATAAGACATGGTTTTATTCATGAAACTGATGTTAAATCTTTTTGTTTAACATCAGCCAATTTCTCTAACCGATGTTATTTGACTTAAAATATATTGTGTTTCTTTTCAGAACCGATGTCAAATGACTATTTCACATCGGTTTTTTTAGTTCTTTTTCATTTAATATTATTTTACATGATGTCTTTTGTATAGTTTTTTACATCGGTTTACATGTACCATTGTGATGTTAATATTCTGTAAATTGCATGCCATCCTGGTACTATTTACAGCCACATGGAACCGAAACAATGCAACATCCCAACAAAAAACATTCAAACAGAAGCATAAAGGTACTCATCCAAATTACAATTCTAATAGCAAAATATTACTCATACCATACTATACATACATTTCAAATAAAATACAAGTATTCCATTAGCCAACTCATACTATACAATTTTTAAGTACTAAAACCAAAAGCAACTTGCTCTGTGCTGCTGTACCAGAACTCACAGACTCCTTCCTCTTCAACCACCCTTTCTGCGAGTGCTATCAGTGGGGATTGGAGTAACATCCTCTGAAAAGAGGCAAATAGAAAGTCAATTATGTACTCCTTACATGGCTATAGTCTACTCATTTCCAAGTTCATAAGCTAATCAGGAAAAAAAATTACCAATGCGACCAATTTTCATTCATGAACGAGCAAGTGCACGAAGTGCAGACTGAGCACCAGGAGACTTTGTCTTGTTTCCACCTGTTGCAATTTATATATATATTTATGACTGTCTCTTCACCTTATGAGAAATGACTCTTGGCCGAAAGAACAACAAGGACCACATGAATACCATTCTGATCCATCTTGATATATTTAGCAATCTCTTTAAGAGTGGATTATGTTTCTATAGAACAATCAAATAAACCTGCCATATGTATTGCGTAAGATTTATTAGATCAAATAAAGCTTAAAGGAAACTATTTGTTTGTTGTAGTAGAGAACTATGGAAGTCCAACTAGACAACTAGAAAGAAACTATACCAGGCGTGTCAATAACATTAAGAGTCTGACCATTTTCTAAGACAGTTGTACGCATCTCACATATGTGAGTAACACCAAATGAGTCGGCATCAGATACAAATGCATCCTCCTGCAATATACTATTGCCTGTTGCACTTTTCCCATTGCCCTTTTCTCATTGCCAGTGCATCCACCCATTTTAGAAATAACCTACTTGAAATAAAAAAATTACAACACAAAGTCTAGTCAGATCCACAAATTTACACAAAGAAAAAATAATCGAGGGAAATGAAGAACAAGATTTCAATGTGGAGAACATAAGTATAACAACAGAGGAGTAAAAACTTGTGCAATTTCTGAGTCATTTGAAGGTTCAAAATTTGAAGTCAGGCTAAAATATCACAGTTTACAAAAGGCATGCTTCAAATTTTTAAGCCAGAAAAAAGTTTAAGAACACTGATTTTACATGCTTTTTATCTGCAGAAAAGATTCTAAAGTGATATAAACATATGATACAACCACCTAAGCATTGGTTAGTTGAGTGTAGAACTGGATGAGTTAGCTCACGCATGCCAAACTAGGGGTGAGTAAATTAACTGAAATTGAAACAAAACCATTAAAAAAACACCAAGCCGAAAAACCAAAATTATACACCTTGGTTCAAGTTCAATATGGTATTTTAATATAACTAAACATAAGTAAAAACCATATAAGGAATCTGTTAAATATGGTTACATTTATAGACGATTTTTAGGCCATTGATGTTAATCAATCCATAATAGCATCTAGAATGGAAAAAAATACTGACAAATAGTTGTTTTATATAAAAAGAAATAACCAAAGTTGACACAAAAGGGCAAGTCAAGGAAAAAAGAAAACATCTAAAAAAAGATAGGATTACAGAAGACAGAAAATACTCAGAATAACATGCTGTAAATTTGTAAACCTAAATATGACAGCAAAAAAAGAGCGTTCATTCATTCCTTAAAATTTCATTTCGGTAAGCTTCCTGTTCATCTTTTTATTCTCATCATTCATCGAATTGCATTATGTTATAGAATAAGATAGACACAATACATATTAACACTTTTACGAACACAAGCCGAAATGACCAACCCTAACACCATAACATGAAGTCTAATAGATTGATAGAGCAATCAATTTCCAAACAAAAAGTTACAAAAATAGTGTAACCAAATATCCACAAAAAAAACAAGCAATGAAAACAAGGGTAATAAAGAAAAGGGAATGGAAGGGAAGGGGGTACCACAAAACCAATGGTCACAATTAGTCATGCAAGGAACACTAAAATCACCAAAGCAGATTGCACATACATCATCATCTGCAACAAATTTGAAGTCAGGCTTTCCAGAAACCACCTAAAGCGAAAGGAGTCTGCCTTTCATGCACTTTTGCGAACAAAATCACTCAACTATGAACATGAAGATTTCATTGGACAAAAGAAAAAAAAACATAACCCAAACATTATAATCCATCTCATGCTGCCAATCTCATTAACTCTAATAGTTACCAAATATTCCTCCATTAAAGGGGAGGCTATTTTTACCCCTACAAACCAAATTTTACAAAACCACATAACTGGTTCCCTTTTTGTATATGCTAATTCCTAACATTTTTGAATGTGTGCTGGATAAAAGAAACATGACATACTTATAGAATCTGAAAAGCAAAGTAATGTTTAACAAATAATATAAAAAACAACATGATGTACTATATTTAATCAGGATTTAACACATGCAAAGTCTATCAATGACTCCATAACTAACAAAACTTGCACATAGACCTTAGCCCACAAACAGATCATATAAAATTGAACCATGCAAGATTAAACTATAGTTTAGTAATTGAAGTGACATGAAAAAATCTAATAAAAACATTGCATGTGGATTATACCTTTTAAAGATTTAATAGTCATGTGGAAATAGACTTCTAGTTTACTCTTAGTTTCAATTTATATATATATGTAGCTCTAGTACACAGACCAAAATGGAGGTAAAAATAGCAAGTACAAAAATATTATTTCAGCTACATCGGTAAAATATTATACTTACATTATCGTTTCTTTGAAGTGAAACGCTTCTTCCTCATCTGCGATCTCAAAATAATTAGTGTCATAATATTAACAACATTATAAATAACTAGAGATCCTAAAGACTAATGATTTAAACATATACATAAGAAGTCAAATACACAATATAAAACATATTTACTAAGCAGCCTTGTAAATATTAAGAGTACTTTCGACTACCTCTTTCCTCTTATAAGCAACACTATGAATATCAAGTGAATAAATCATGCATCAATATCTCCAATAAACATACAAATTTTTCAGATTTTTACATAAAAAAGTTAAAACACCTGACCCGCATAAAGCTATTCTTTCTAACTTGTCAGAGCCATATGAAACCTTCTCGAAACCAAATGGAAGAGAGTTCCCTGCAACAATCGAGAGACAAAGTAAAACATAAAAAAAGAGAACGAGGGAGAAAGAAGGTAAGAGAGGGGGTAAACATATAAATTAACCAACTATATATATTGACATCTGTAAAATTAAAATTTACTAAAACAATTTTAAAATTGGAACTTAATCGGACAAAACCCAGGTCTCCTTTAAAGCTCTAAAACTGCTATCAAGGACTAAGCTTACCAATTTGATGCTGGATTTGATGCTTAATTAGGTCAAATTTCAGTGTCGTTTTTGTAGTTTTAAATTAGGGTTTGTAAGAGGGAGTGGTGAGAAAGAAGAGAACGATGAGAGAGGAGATTTTTTGTACCAGTTCTAAATTAGGGTTTATAAAAAGGAATGGTGTGAAAGGAGAGAAAGATCATAGAGACGAGGGAGAGAGTCGGAGGGTTTGAGATGAAGTTGAGGTTTCACAGAGAGGGAGAGAGAGTTTCCATCTTAAGAGAGAGAGAGAGAGAGAATCGGGGGTGTGAGCAAAAGAGGGGATATAGTTTCAGTCAGAGGGAAAAAATTATATGTAAAGGGGGGAAATAATTTTTTCTATAAAAAAGGGGGGAAATTTTGGCACTGAAACGGGGGAAAAAGGACAAGTTAATTTAAATTTTTTAAAATTGGTAATAGACAACGGTTTGTAAAAATGACCGATGTCAAAGTTAAAAACGTATATTTGGCAGTTTTTATTTTCAAACATAGACAATGGCTAGTATAAGAAACCGATGTCAATATTCTTATTCAACATCGCTTAATTAAAAACCGATGTTAAAAAAACTTTTAACATCGGGTGCATTACGTGCCGATGTCTAAACACCGATGTCGTATCTACTATTTCTAGTAGTGTAGATCGATGATGAGTTATTCGGATTTACCCAAGTCATTTTGGGGACATGCCTTAGAGACATCAGCTTATCTTCTGAACTTAGTACCTTCTAAGTCGGTTCCTAAAACCCCCTTAGAATTGTGGACCGGGGATAAACCGAGTCTAAGACATATTCGAATATGGGGTTGTCCAGCACATGTGCTGAACAAGAATGCGACTAAGTTAGAAAATCGTACAGAAGTAAGGTTGTTTATAGACTACCCCATGGGAACGAAAGGATATTTATTTTATAGTCCTAAGAATCGGGATGTCATAGTTAGCACCAATGCAAGATTCGTAGAGGAGGAATATATAATGAATCACAAACCCATGAGTAGTGTCGTTTTAGAGGAACTAGTGGGAGGGACAAATAATACCCATGAAGCTGTAGTACAAGTAGAACAACCACAACATAATGTACAACCTGTCACTAATACCGCACCAGTGCCTCGTCGTAGTGGGAGGGTTGTTCAACAGCCTGATAGATTCATGTTTTTGGGTGAGTCTTTAGACTTGGTCTCTGGTGAACATGATGATGATCCCCGTACATACGAAGAGGCAGCACAAGACAAAGATGCAGATCTTTGGCAAAAGGCGATGGAATCTGAGATAGAATCAATGTATTCTTATCAGGTCTGGGAGCTCGTGGAATCACCCAAAGGTATAAAACCTATTGGATGTAAGTGGATCTACAAGAAAAAGAGGGGATTAGATAAAAAGGTGAAATCCTGGAAAGCAAGACTTGTTGCGAAAGGGTATACTCAGAAAGAAGGTATCGATTATGAGGAAACCTTTTCACTGGTAGTCATGCTTAAGTCAATCTGTATTCTTTTACCTATAGCAGCTCATCTCGATTATGAGATTTGGCAAATGGATGTCAAGACAACTTTTCTTAATGGAAGTCTTGAAGAAACCATATATATGCAGCAACCAAAAGGATTCATTAAGGAAGGCCAAGAGCATCTGGTATGTAAGCTTAAGAGGTCTATTTATGGACTTAAACAAGCTTCTAGAGACTGGAATATTTGTTTTGATCAGGCAGTCCAGTCATATGGATTTGATCAAAGTCCAAGCGAATCGTGCGTGTATAAGAGAAGTGAAGGTAATGCAGTGGTTTTTCTAGTACTATATGTAGATGATATTTTACTCATTGGAAACAATGTTGAGATGTTGTCATCAGTAAAGGCATGGTTGTTCAAACAATTTGACTTGAAGAACTTAGGTGAAGCGGCATACATCCTTGGGATCAAAGTTATAAGGGATCGCAAGAAAAGGATGTTGGCTTTATCTCAAGAGCCCTACATTGATGAAGTATTAGCTCATTTTAACATGCAGAACTCCAAGAAAGGTTTTCTACCTTTTAAGCATGGAGTTGCTCTATCTAAGAAGCAGTATCCTTCGACACCTAAGGATATAGAGAGCATGAAAGCAGTTCCTTATGCTTCAGCATGTGGAAGCTTAATGTATGATATGTAATGTACGAGGCCTGACATCTGCTTTGTTGTAGGCATGGTTAGTAGATATCAGTCGAACCCGGGTCAGGAATATTGGAGTGCAGTAAAAACTATACTCAAGTACCTGAGAAGGACTAAGGAGTATATGTTAATTTACAAGGCCTCAGATCTATTTCCTTTGGGATATACTAATTCAGATTTCCAATCAGATAGAGATAAGAGGAAATCAACCTCGGGATATGTTTTTACTTTGGGAGGTGGAGCCGTTATATAGAGGAGTGTAAAGCAGAAATGCATTGCAGACTCGACCATGGAGGCCGAGTACGTGGCGGCCTCTGAGGCTGCCAAAGGAGGCTGTATGGTTCAGGAACTTCCTTTTGGACTTAGATGTGGTACCTAATTTGCCTAGGATCTTGACGGTGTATTGTGATAATACTGGTGCTGTGGCAAATTCAAAGGAACCGCGAGACCACAAAGCAGCTAAACATATTGAACATAAGTATCATCTCATACGAGGAATCGTAAAGCGAGGGGATATAGTTGTGGCTCACATATCATCAGAAGACAACCGAGCAGATCCTTTCACAAAGAGTTTGCCAACCAAGGTTTTTGACAAGCATGTGGAAGCGATAGGAGTCAGGTGGATGTACACATAGATTTTTATGTAATAGTGGATTAAATAAACACTGATGTACACATAGAATATTATGAGTATAAGTGGGAGATTGTTAGTGTATACTGAAAATATTTATTTGAAGTATATACATTTATTTCTGGCCAGTTTATTTGAGAATCATTTGAATGTTTACATGTTGTCTAATATTATATATTGTGAACAATCTAGTATCAAATGGGATACAGAATATTAGATTGTTAAATACGGTTATATAATATAATAAGGTTCACAACACAGGTGGTGTTGGACAATCCACTGGTATGGCTGTAGTATTATTTAAATTAGTTTATATTGACTAATAAATAATACTAGTATACTTTGTGTATATTGAACATGATCAAATTTAGAATTGTTCCCTTAATACTGATTAAGAAGGAGAACTAAGATTCTATGTTATTATTAATACTTAGGTTCTTAATCCGGAAATAGTAATTGACACGTGTATATTATTTACATGCTTTGATTTATATATGAAATAATTCTTTTGAATTATATCATTATATTTTTGGTGATGGAATTATATACATGGTGAATATTATTTATTGAAGGAATCCATGTCCTGATAATATTCGGGTTAATGATGTCCCCATGAAAGCTCAAAAAGATTTAATTATGTGAAACCCTGCAGGTGGAATTTATTCTGGCATAATTAAATAAAGGTTGAGTAGATGATCAAGGATAAAAAATATTAATTAAATAAATTATCAGTAATCTATTTAATTAATGGACATATGATATTTTAAACATGGGGAATTTAATAAGCAAATAATATTGGAACCGAATTAATTAAATTACAGTATTAGGAAAGGTAGTGCAAATATTAATTCTTTAGTGGATTGAATTAATATTTAATTACATTGGTCTAGGCTCAAGATGTTATTAGAAGGCCCAACCTAATTATCCATGGTCCATATTGTAGCCTATATATATTCTTATTCTCTTCTTGCTTGGAATTGTGTGAAAACATATTGTAGCCACCAAGGAGCAAGAAGAGAGGATAACTTGAGAAGACGGAGGCCACACTTCGCTCAAGGGAATTTGGGAATACAATAGAAGAGCGTGGAATCAACCATTAACAAGGTATCCTCTTTTCGTAATATTTATCGTAAAACGTAGTAACATCCTAAGTCCGTGGTTCCCAACAATAACAACGTAGCAGACCCACTCACAAAGCCATTTTCTCAGAGTCACTTTGATCGTCATAAAGACAAGATGGGTATTAGATACCAGAGTGATTGGCTTTAGTACAAGTGGGAGATTGAAAGAGATATGTCCTAAGTCCAATCATGTATGAGGATTTAGGAATAACTTTTATGGAATCTGTTTTGATTTCATTGATATTAATAAAAGACTTGTTTTATTTTTATTGCAGGCTCTATCTATTTAAATGTTTAAATAAGATATACCACAATTTAGAGTAAAGCTTTTTATGGATTGTGATGAGATCATAATAATGAGACCTAAAAGATGATAACTCTAAACTTAAATAGTTCCAGGTCGTAGGATTACTAACTGGTAATTAATAATCCGCAAAGATCGGTAAATACTATGTTTGCTTCATTATGAAGGATGTCTGTTCTCATAGACATTTGTGTGGTGACACTATAGCTAGTATGTAGGTGCTTATTATAGAATAAGTTCACTGAACATGACTCACACAGCTGAACAACTGATGGAGTTCACTCACGTGTCAGCAGTTGTTCACATAGTGATAGTTGTACAAGTATCCTTAGACTTGAGGTCATCATAGTCATCTTGTGTATACTGAACTATGCTTTGGTTTAGTTCTTAGTCTCAAGGGACAATTATAAGGGCTCTACTGGGTATAGGAATTTGTACACGAAGATAGTGTATGATCAATAAAGGATCTACCCCTTCCAGTGTAGGAAGAGAATGTTCGATGCTGATCCACTTATGTTAGTTCAGGAATCTCTGGCCAGAGTGAATGAAATTAGAAAGGAGTTTCTAATTTACATTAAATAGAACTAAGCATAGTGAATGGGAAAGCAAGTGATTAAATAAGATAGGCTTGACACAAGTTCCATGACTTGTATTTAATTGTGACATTGCAGGGTAGAAGGAATTAATTGTACGGTAACTACTCACTGAATAGGTTCTTGGTATTCTAAGCAGTGAATTCGTATTATCCGAATAGTCGCGATATGCTAAGAAGTATCCCTCACGATGTAGAATAAATATGATTAATTAATTAATTATATTTAATGAATTAGAGAATTTATATAAATAATGATAAAATACTTTTATTATTATTTATTTCTACTACCGGCTTAATATTGAACCTACAGGGTCACACCATAAAAGAGAATGATTTAATGGTGGAGGAATTAATTAATAATGGCTGATAATTATTTATTTATGAAATAAATAATTAATTGGAAAATTTAATAATTGATTAGATGAGATTTAATTGATTATAAATTAATTAAGAAAAGGTTCTTAATATTATTAATTAAGAATTTAATTTTTGGAAATTAAATCAAGTGAGAGAATTATTTCTAAAGAGTTTAGAAAAAGGATTAATAATTAAAAGGTGTTTTAATTATTAGTGAGAATAATAAAGGGCTAATAATAATAATATTTTATGGAAAAATTTTCAGCTGAAAATTTTGCCTATAAATATACTATTATAAACCGTATTTTTGACTCAACCAAAAAGATTTACAAAACCCTAATTCTCTCCATCTCCTCCTCCTTCATTACATCGTTTTCTTGGTGGATACCGGTGGAGTGTTTCACACTTGAGGAGCAGCTGCTAAGGATCTCCGTTCATCGTTCTTGGATCGCTATTAAAGACCTCCATCTTTCCATTAACGTAAAGCTTCTTAAGGTAAACATGCTGAACTACGAATTAAATATTATTTTTCGCATGGATCCTGCGGAGGGTTTCGGTTTTTTTTAAGATTAAATTTACGTTTTCGCTGCGTTTATGTGCTAAAAACCCTTCACCATAAACCTATCAAGAATAAAGGAATGGTCTGGGCTCAGAGGAAGCGTCCACGGACCCCTTAGGGAGCGCCCAGTGTTATATAGCCGCGCGGGGTGGCCTCTCCGTAATGCGAAATGGATATTTATAATAAATTATTAAGGAGGTTGCTCTCACAACTAAAATAGGAAGTGAATAAAATACAAGGATTATACAATTAAAAAAGAGGAGCCCCAGAGGAGCTCTCACCTAGGCATACGGAAGAGCCTCCAACCCCTTGCAGGGCACGCCCTGTGTAGAAAAAGGGTGTCCGGGAGTCCGTCTTCCCAGAAAAAATATTAAAAGTGTTGTTTTATAGTCTTGCTAGTTTTCAACGTAGGGGAACAATTGTTAACACTTACTATTTGCTTTAGGAGCCCTGTCTTTGCATTTGACAGGTTATCCTCATCGGGAGACTTTGGGGTTATCTCACACTTTGCACTTATATGCTTAGGGACACTTGTCCTTTAGTTTATTGGGTTATCCTCATCAGGGGGTAAGGATGCGCTTGAACATTTGCGGTAATTCATGGCTACACATCCAGCTACAATCCACGAAGATAACAGTAATAGATGGGATATCCATCAGCCGGGGAGTTCTCTTATACGTGAAGTTCCAAAGTCGTAATCGAGCCTTAACGCAAATCAATGTAACATATTTGGGCACTCCTAAAGCAAATCAATGTTCGAGTTATGATAGGAAGTTGGTTCGACAACTCCTACTGGGCCACGGAATGAGAAGCCGAGTCCAACTAGATTTCTTGTTCCCCAAGAACTACGTGCGGCTTGATCCTCTATAAAAGGAGGTATGTAGGCACATAGTGAGGGTACGTATTTGAGAGTTCTAAGAAGATAAACATAAATCATATAAATCTCAGCCGTTTCTTAAGAACAAATCAACAAATTCCGATAAAGGAGATACGTAGGCACATTCTAAGGGTACGTGTTTGAGAGTTCTAAGAAGACAAACATAAATCCTATAAATCTCAGCCGTTTCTTAAGCACAAATTAACAAATTCCGATAAAGGAGATACGTAGGCACATTCTAAGGGTACGTGTTTGAGAGCTCTGAGAAGGTAAACATAAAACCTAACAATCTCAACCATTTTTTAAAAACAAATCGACGCACTCCAAATTTTTTCCAATCATCGACCACTGCTGTAGATCTTAATTTCGGCTGCGAATCTCAAATCTTTGTTAATCAAATGCCTCTATTAACATGTTATTTTTTCATTGTTAATGTGGATCATTAATCTCAAATAATATCATTTTGAACATTTATATCCTTAATTGTGATAATTAGGATAATTTCTTTTATTTTAATACTCACAATTAAAATAGATATCAGTGTGAGACAAAACTATTTGTTTTCCTTGTATTTAGTATTGTTTTAAAAAACTTTCAACCATAACTAGAATAACGTGATTACTGCCTCTTAGGAGTTGGATTTATGAGTCAAAATTTCAAAGCGATAATTAAGTAAAGACTTGAATGTCTCCTGATTCTTATTAAATGTTTTGTTGCTGTCTTCCCAACAGTCGGAACCATGATTAGGATTGTCAAAAAAAATAAAAAAATCTGATCCGGATGAAATATCTGATATCCGTCTGAAATATCCGCATTCGTATCCGAGAAAAAATAAATATTATCCATATTCGAAATAAAGCAGATATTATCTGTATCTAAATCCGGGTCAAAATTAAATATATATATATATAATAATTAAATAAAATATATGTATATAATTATATAAGTATATATAATTCAAAATTCATTTCATTCGCTTATAGTGTTTATGTCTGTATATTCATTAATATATATATAATATTCATATAAAATATATGCATATAATTATTAATTATATATAATGTAGAACTTATTTTATTAGTTTATAGTGTTTATGTGTGTGTATATTCATTAATATATATATATATATATACAAATTTTATATAATTGTAAAAATAATATATACACATATAAAAGTATCATTTTTAATATTTTAAAGATAACAAAATTAGATTGTTTTATTTTTTCTGAACAAGAAAAAATATTATTTCAAATTATCGTCTAGGTCTGTCAACAAAATCCAAAAAATCCGAGCCGTCCGAAATATCTGTTTTCGTATCTGAGAAAAACAGATTTAATCTGTATCCGAAATAAAGTGAATACTATTCATTTCCAAATCCAATAACATTGGATACATATATAATTAGATTCGTATAACTCTCCGTACCATGATTACAATGATATATAATCATATATATCATTTACAATACTATGTTAAGATTTTTGTTGTAATACTCGACAAAATAGATCAATAATTGCCTCGTGTATCATATATCATTTTTATTCTTCTTTATTTTTCTAAGGGATCAGTATTAAATTTCGAACTAATTCTGTTAGTGCTACGAAAATTTGAACTTGGTTTTTACCGGCTATAAGGTTCCTTAAATGTAATGTTAATGTAGCTACCTTTAAAGAACAAAGGTCATTAGGATTTGGAATGGTATTTTGTGATAATTTCGGTCAATTTGTTCCTGCTGATTTTTGAGACTGATTTCAAAATTCTGGTAGATGCTCTAAGCTCGTAAAAGAAACATTGCATAATTTGATACTTTGGTCAAATATTTTAGATGTGTGTTCACGCAATGTAATGACTTTTCTGTGAAGTTCTTCTGCACGGACATTAATTTGGTGACTCATGTACTCGCCCGATCATGGACTTTATTTTTTCCTCAAACCGTGTGATTTAGTGTTCAGAGATTTGTTAACACTAACATGTAAAAGATGTTAGTGATAATATTAATGCATAACATGTCTTTTCTCGAAAAAATAATATTAGTGATAATATTAAGCAAAACAATTTTTGGGTACACTGCACAACTCTAACAATTTTGATGCGTATTTAGAGTATCTCAAATAGACTAGTTAAATGAATCATTAAATTTAAAATATAAGAAATTTGACATAAATACCACTCAAAAAATAAATTTGACATAAATATCACTCAAATAAACTAACTATTCATTCCTTACAAATTTGACATGCTCCTCTTCTCTCTTATTAGGAACCCTCTTGTCATCCGTTATTTCATTTTTATGAATAGTATATTCATTTCCCTCCATTTGTAATCCTCTTTTTATTTTTTTTCTCTCTTTCCTTCAATAAAACTACAGAATTACTGCGAATTATTTCAATAATTTTTAATAATTTTTTGAATAACTTTATTTTTTAATTTGATAATTATTTTTTTCGTCGTAGATAACCTGCAGCCGCTACCCATCGGGTGCGTACTGGGTATACCATACGGGGTATATCCTAAGAACTCACGCAATGACCTGCAAATCACGTGAACCAATGTAAACGTATTTAAGAGACAAGCTCTCGCTTAGCGGGCATAATCATACAGATTCGAACATGTGACCAAAAGAATAGTTATCCGGTCTTTAATCAAGTGAGACAACCCTTGATATGATGAAAAATAAAATAAATATATTTATTTTATATTTTTAAATAATGATTATTTACGGACCTCTAGATAAAGAGCCTGTAAGAATTGACATCTATTATATACTATTTAAATCTTTACATAAAAAAAAAGTTCCCCGCAAGCCGTTCAATCGTTTTAAATTAATGTTTTGCGGAGAGCGGGTGTCTGGAACTGACTAATAATAAAATTTAATTTTTCTTTACAATAGTATTTTGTTTCATGTATAATAAAATTCAATTCTTCTTTACAAAAGTGATTTGTTTTATGTATAAGATTTTAATTAATCAACATGAGTAAAAAACAAACATTAGTGTCCAACATTTGGACCAAATTCATCAATTTTCAATTTCGGAGCAAATTTTCAATTTGGACCAAAATCACATGTATACTATAACTTATATTAATCGGTAATGTTAATACATGAAACCGGAGAAAAATAGTAAGGTCCTATATTAATTCTCTGAAAATGTATCTAACTCGGTCATTACAATATTAAGCTACAAATATATAAAACTTGTTTATATTAATCCAAGTCCTACTGATTTATTTAAAACTCATTGCCTCGAAAGGAAGACTTACTGAGAACCTCTTACAAAATTTGAAATACTGGTTCTTGTACAGTTTCAGATTATACTAAGCTGCAGGAGCATAGTCATATCCACCATCGTCGTCATCATCACCTTCCTCTAATGTCACGGGATCATAATTATAGTAACTTGCATCCCCACCTTCTCTTATCAGAAAAGAAGATGCAGGGGGAGATTTATGCCCATCTGCATTCCTCCTGCACCAGCAGCTAATGTCTCCGAAAATCTGACTCATTTCTGTTAAGTAGCCCGTCCGTCTAAAATCCCCGACAGGATCTTATACACTTCAAAAATATCTACGTGTTTATAAAAAGTTTGTATTGAAAAGGCGGTTGTGGTAGCTGTGATTTGAAATGCAGAGGGATGCGATGGTTATATAATGATACGGGACGGTGTCGGAATGGTACATACACAATTTAGCAACGAGAAGAGCGTGGAGAGACGAATATAGAGTGTGGATCAGAGGGTGCTGCAATGTGGAGAAGCCACATATGAAATTGAAATAACCAGTCAGCAAATGTATATAGTGAAAGTGTATGTATAGCATCAAATTGTGGCGAGTGTTGAAGCTTTTTGGTGGTGCATAGTAGGGTCAGATTTTGTGTTTTGTGTGTTTGAACTTTTGGAAGTTTGGTTTTGGTGATCAAAGTGGGTACACGTATGTATAAATGCAGTTGTATGTGGCTTTTGTGATACGTAGACTTGGTTCTTATGTTTGAAATGTGTTGCCACTTGCCCAATTGGCTAGCATTGCGTCGTTTATTTGCCATGGTCTAAAAACAGTTCGAGCTTCTGTGGAAAGTTTTAGATAAGTTCTTTGGTGAAACAATTTGTTTTAGATAAGTTCGGTGGAAAGATGTTTTAAATTACATAGGTGAGATTTGGCGCAAGTAAAAAAATGACAAGCAATGACCGAATAATAAAATCAGTCGGAATTAACAACACAATTACTTTTGACAACCAACATATCGAACTTTACCGATCGATTATTCAGCCCAAGGTCAAGATTGTTTGACTTCTTGCTGACATGAGCCCGACACATGACATGCACAATTATTTGTGAATACCGACCAATTTTGGTTCTTTGGTGGCAGGATTATTTTGGTTTCGGCCGTCATTTGTGAATAATGAATACTGAACAATTTTAATTTTATAATAACCAATTTGACCGTCGATAAAGATCTTATTTCTTGTTGGGTAAAAAAAAAATTAGAACCGACTTGTATAACATGCCAACTAATCTGGTTCGACAAGTCTTTTTCATCCTTTGATGTACTCTTTGATGTATTATCCATGCTGCCAATAACACTAGCATATTTCATAAATCATCCATCTTATGAAATATATATATGAATCCATCAAATTTACGGTATATAATGACATAAAAAGTTACTACAGAATTGATAATATGCTTTGAATGCAATCAACAATTTTGTAACTTGTATAAGGCTGAATTGTTAAATTTATATTTGCCAGTTTTAAAATCGAAACCGAGTCGATTATAAACGAACCGACGTTTATTAAATCGAAATAAAAACCTAACCCGAATTGGAGTTGCTATTTACGAATTTGAAAATTAAAAATTTCTAATTGTCATTTCGATTTTATCCGAAAACCGAGTCGAACCGACACATACTCTTCCATAAATGAAATATAATTTTTTTAATGTGAATATGCTACAAGCACATTGTAATTGCTGGGGCGTTTCTCTTTGAGTATATTCACAAAATCAACTGGAGCACATCCATTCAATAACACAATATTTTACCCTTAGTGATAATTTTCTTTTCTAAAAGACATAAAATTCTATTTTTTTCCCCAAAAGTAAGCATTTAATTGACATATAATAAAAAATAGATGGGACTTAAAGTGTAGAAATAAATTTGTTATTATTTATAAATATAAGGCCATAATACCAATTATGAAAGATGTTAAATTAGTGTAAAAATTATGCCAAAACTATTTTTTGATATCAAATTTTGTGTCTAATTTTGCATAATTTTAGTATCGGGTTATAGTTAGTTTTATGTTAATATTACTTTAGTGTACTAAATTAGTGTGATAATTCTGACAAAAATATTAGTACCGTAATTTTGGGTTGAAATTGTTTTAAATTATTTTTTTTAAAATAAAGACTGGTGAAAATTATATCCTCGATCAAAGAACACACCATTAAAGTATAAAAATATGGCGAAGTCATCCTCTAATATTCTAAGATTTGAAAACGAGTTGGTTATTTAACAAGATTCGGGATCAAAAATTTTGTAATTCACCTTTTACCATATAAATAAATTTTAAATGAAATGAACGTTAAACGAGTCGGTTTGAACGAAATGGACGTTAAAAGGAGTCGTGATCTTTTGTGACTGATAATAATATGTTGGATTTGACCCTATCTTTTGCTGGGAAAGACACAATAGTAAATTACTACTATACTAACACAATGAGGCAGTTATATAACCAATAACAAGAACAAGACAATAGCACCATTAACAAAAACAAAGCACGAAGGTCGTAAATAAAAAAAATAATCAACAACTGTAAAAGAAAATTAGAAGAGAAAGAAAGCTTAGCGTAATGAAACTTTTAATCACAGTTGAGTCACCAATCCCTCGAGAGGAAGAGGCTGTTCTTGAAGAGTTTATTGCCCTCACTTACTGTATTCAGAGACTGCAATAATCCTACCTGGATAAAACAGCAACAGCACACCGGTTCACAGCAACTCGATGTACAAACATCGATCAGACCTCAGTCGCCAAAACCTATGCTAATATGCATAATTTTGGAGGAGAGAAAAAGAGGAAGATGATAGTTAGGGTTTTACATATGTATATTTCAACGTATATATTCCAAAACATTTTGTTCCGTATAAATTTTATATCCCAAAACATAACTGAATATGTTATATTAATTAAATAAATATTCTGACTTAAATGTATTTAATGAATACTTTCAGAATCAGAAACAGCCTATCTCCGGTGGATAATTCTTAGTACACCGATGGATAATCCATACATTGTACACCGATGGATAATGCTCACTTAGTACCCTGACGGATAATGTACACTTTGTACCCCGGTGGATAATGCACACTTTGTACCCCGGTGGATAATGCACACCTTATACCCCGACGGATAATGTACACTTTGTACCCCGACGGATAATGTACATTTTGTACCCCGACGGATAATCAGTTCAGTGCATTTTGTACCCAGTGGATAATCAATTTAGTGCATTTTGTAGCCCGGTGGATAATGCACACTTTGTACCCCGGTGGATAATCAGTTCAGTGCATTACTCCAAATCCTGATATTCAGATTCAATATTTATATTAAAATAATATAATAAGTCAGTAAATATTATAATTAAACATTAAGTAAACTTCCTCGCTTACTTAATCAATGTGGGACAAACCCACACAACCCTTTTCAAGCTACTAACTTTAACTCAATTTCTTTATGGATTACACTAAGAAAATGACTTAGATCCAAACATGAAAGTTTAAGTCCTCATTAAAAAGAACAACCTCCAACAATTAGATTTAGGAAATTACATTAAGAACATGTCTAAAACATGCCTCAAACTTTCCATTTTCTAACAATCCCACACAAATTCATACAGAAATGCATATCAAATTTTATCATGACTTATTTTTCAGAGTCGGTACCCTTCCAGGTTTGAACCCTCCTAAGTCCTCTACTTCGATGGCTACCGGATATAGAGAGAATATTTCACCTTGAATCTTTATCCGTGAAGTGTAACCACACTCCATAGATGACGACAAGTCAAAGGCTATGGTCAGATCTACGGCTTTGAGACATTATGGTCGTGTCTCGATCCTGTTCGTCGAATGTTTCGAGGAATAACCCTTTCCTCTAATTGCGACCTCACAATAACATTCGCTTAGTTGGGCATTTCCAAAGATGTACAGCTTACATCTCGTCTTATGACTTGACCCCATTCAGAGTTATAAAACTCTTGCTATACTTGCAGTTTTAGCACCTTTTGAGGTTTCCAGGGGATAGACTCAGATACGTAAGTATCAGTCTATATAAAGTAAAGGTACTAACGATTCATCCTTACAACTTGTTATTACCACATTGAATACACTTCGAGGGATCTTCTCTCAGGTGTATTGGGTTCCCGCTGTAGATGAACCATGATGGGTTATCAGTCTCATCCCCAACCTCGACTTAAGGACCACAGCATGCTCAAGCCCCTTAGTCAAAGGATCAACTATATTATCCTGAGTTCCTATGAACTCTATAGCAATAATCCTATCAGACACAAGACCCCTTATAGACTTAATCCTAACTTGGATGTGTCTCTTTATTTTAGCATTATACTTAACACTTACGACTTTGTCGATAATTGTACGGCTATCATAATGAATAGAAATGGCAGAAAGCGGCTTGCTTACTACAGGTAACATACTCATGAGTGCATGTAACCATTCAGCCTCCGTCCCCGTGGCATCAAGTGCACGCAACTCAGCCTCAAAAGTAGACAGAGTAATCAAAGTCTGTCTAGAAGACTTCCAGGATACTGCTCCCGCAAGGGTAAACACATATCCAGTCACTCCATTGGAACCAGATTTCTTAGCTATCCAACTTGCATCACTGTACCCCTCGTGTACCCCCGGAAATCTCCGGTAATACAAGCCAAGAGAAATTGTTCCCTTGAGATATCTAAGAACTCTATCGAGTGCCTTCCAATGAGTCTTGTTCGGACAGCTTGTATATCTAGTTAACTTAGACATAGAATAAGAAATATCTGGTCTAGTCACATTAGCAAGATATTGCAAACTCCCAATAATCTGAGAATACCTTAACTGAGACACAGGAATACCTGAACTATTCTTGATAAGGCTAACTTTAGGATCGAATAGAGTACTAGCGATTCTACAATTTGAATAACCATACTTCTCAAGTATAGATTTCTCTATATGATGAGACTGTGACAAGGTTATTCCATCGGTTGACCGATTCAACTTGATCCCAAGAATCACACTAGCTTCACCCATATCCTTCATATCAAAATGCCTTTTTAAGAAACTCTTTGTCTCGTTAATAATCTCAATATTGGTTCCAAACAACAAAATATCATCCACATATAGGCACATAATCACACATTCATTTCCTCTAACCTTATAGTAGACGCACTTGTCACTTTCATTAATTAAAAACTCAAAGCTTAAAACAGTTTCATCAAACTTCTTGTGCTAGTCTATAGGAGCTTGTTTTAGGCCATAAATGGATTTGACTAACTTACATATTTTCCTCTCGTTACCAGAAGCAAAAAATCCCTCAGGCTGATCCATATAAATCTCTTCTTCAAGGTCACCATGAAGAAAAGCTGTCTTTACATCCATCTAATGGATGATAAGACCATGTACGGAAGCCAATGCAATAAGCAATCTGATTGTTGTCATTCTAGCAACAGGAGAGTATGTATCAAAATAGTCAATTCCTTCTCTTTGCCTAAAGGCCTTAGCAACTAGCCTAGCCTTGTACTTATCTATTGAACCATTAGGGTTTAACTTCCTCTTGAAAATCCACTTACATCCTATAATAGAACACCCAGGAGGGAGATCGACTAACTCCCATGTTCCGTTAGAAATAATGAAGTCCATCTCACTCTTCACAGCGCCTTTCCAGTGCCTTGACTCCGAAGAATCCATGGCCTGGCGGAAAGTTAAAGGTTCGTCCTCGAAATTGTAAGTGATGTAATCACTTCCAAAGTCCTTGACTAGCCTTGCACGCTTACTCCTAGGTTCCTCTACTTCGTTAGGAGTAGAGCTACTATCAGGATCCGCCCCCACATTCTTCATCCTTTCCACATGATCAGGAATGGAACTCGATGTGCGAGTGGGATCATCATCAAAAGTACCTTGTGGTATACCAGTCTTCATAGGGAACACATCCTCAAAAAATATTGCATCACGAAACTCAACTATTGTATTTGCCATAATACCATCTATGTCAGATTTTAAAACCAAAAATCTCATAGCAATTCTGGTTTCAAGATAGCCTAGAAAGACACAATTAACAGTTTTCAGTCCTAGTTTCTTTCTCTTGTGTTCAGGGACAAACACCTTGGCAAGGCACCCCCCCACACGAAGATAACTCAAACTAGTTTTATGCTTTCTCCATAATTCATAAGGAGTCTTATCCATGTGTTTCAGAGGGACTCTGTTCAGAATATGGCAAGCCGTATTTAGAGCCTCTCTCCATATGTACTTAGGCAACCCCGAATTAATCAGCATAATGTTAATCATATCTTTAAAAGTTCTGTTCTTTCGCTCTGCCACCCCATTAGACTCAGGTGTGTATGGAGGAGTCACCTCATGAACTATACCATTGCTTGCGCAAAATTCATTAAATGAGGTACTCGAATACTCACCACCCCTATTCGACCTCAACCTTTTAAACATAATAAATTTATATAGTGCTTCATCTTCATGTTTAAGCAAATAAACATAAAAAAATCTACTACAATCATCTATAAATGTAATGAAATATCTACAATGATCCTTAGTCAACACACCACCAAATTCACATATGTCTGTGTGTACTAAATCTAACAAGTCAGAATCCCTAACAACATTATAAAAAGGTTTCCTTGTTAATTTAGCAGTCACAAGTACTTGACATTTAGTTTTCTTATCAATGGCATGCTTTGAAATCAACTCTAAATTCATCATATTATTTAGAGCACCAAAATTTAAATGACCAAGTCGTAAGTGCCACAAATCAGATGATTCTACACAATTAAAAGAAGGTGCAACACTATCATTAATAAAACTTCCCAAAATAGGCTCCACATTTATTAAAAATAAACCGTAAGACAAGTAACCCTTGCCATAAAAAGTACCAGTATGTGTAATAACTACTTTATTACATTTGAGATAAAGTTCAAAGCCATTTTTAACTAAACTGCTTCCACTAATAATGTTTCTACGAATAGAGGGAACATGATGCACTCTAGTGAGAGATAGAATCCGCCCAGAAGCAAACTTCAGGTCCACGTTTCCTATTCCAAGCACTTGAGCAGCACTAGCATTCCCCATCGTCACTGTCACTCCATGAGTCTGTTGGTAAGATACAAATAGAGTAATATCAGCACAAATATGCACATTAGCTCCAGTATCAATTAACCATTCATTAGACAGATAAGTAGAAAGTAGTTCAGGGTTGTAGTTAACATACCCCTCGTTGGCGTCAGAGGAAACAACCTCACTAACAACCATGTTAGCCACAGGCCCACTAGTGGTTGCAAGTCCAAGCACAGTATTTGCTTGAGCTACCATTCCAGCTTTTTTTGCTTTCTTCACAGGACAGTCTTTACTCAAATGACCAGCCTATCCACAAGACCAACAAGGTTTGTTTTCTTTTGGTTTTTTAGCCTTGTTCTTGTCATTTTTCGGTTTAGTGTTATCCTTCTTACTCACAGATTTCCTTTTCTGCCCAACAATCACTACGTTCACCTTCGAACTACTCTTATGTTCAATAGGCATCATATGTCCTTATTTGGACTTGTGTTGTTCCTGCACAGAGATCTCCAGTATAAGGTTTGTCCATGTGATCTCTCCTTTCTGTCTTTTCAGGGAGAGAGCAAACTCCTCCCAAGACTTAGGGAGCTTTTCAGTCACAACCATCACCTTCAACTTCTCAGGTAAGTCCATTCCAGACTCACCCAAAGCATGCACCAACATCTCAAACTCATGTACTTGCTCAGTCATGGATTTGGTATCCACCAACTTGTAATCAAGAAACCTCGCCACATAATACTTCTCAAGACCTTGAGAATCAGTATTATGGGTTTTGATCCAGCTTCTCCCACAACTGCTTAGCACTATAAGCATCCGATGAATAAACATCAAACAGAGTGTTCGCTAAAGCAGCCAGAATGGCTGCCTGTAACACCCCCTTCTTAAAAAAAAGGAGATATTACTTTATCCATAAAACCTGTAAACAGAGCACTAAGAACAATCCCTAAATAATAATTAAACTATCCAAAACCTTCAAAATAATATTAAATCTTCAAACAGTTCGAATCAATAATATAATTGTAAAAATCTCTAAAGAAAGAAATGAGTATGAAAAATGATTAAAGTCTAATATCCTAATTAATGAAATAGGGGTAACTCTCCATCACACAGTCCCGGATCCCCCTAAGCACCTGCCAGAAAAAGAATACGGCATGAGCCAAATGCCCAGTACGAAGTTGTAATACAGTTTATAAAAATAGAAAATCAGATATAAATATTTCACAGTTTATAATAAAGTAATAATATTAAAAACAAGTATGGCTGAAGCAACAAAGGGGTAAGGATATTTCATACCGAGATCAGAACAGAACAAATACAAATACACACATCATAGGGTACCTAATGTGTGCAACAGAATGGATAATGTGTACGACATATACAATGTCACCATAAATCAAATTACAAATCAAACTCTGGATGCACCCACGTATCCTGAACAAATATCAAATGCGCAAAAGCTCCTTCCAAGAGCTAACAGAAGGATACGCCGTGACCAATCACACTGTCACGGAAGTGTCATGTCACTGGTGCCGCAATGACATGGCTGTAGTACCCCTACAGCTGGTTAACTCGGTATACCCTAAATCACTAAGGGTTCAAAATAAAATATTCTCGTAAAATTTAAAATCACCTGATACAAGTAATTCAGATTTCCAAAACAAAGGGTGTCATAAATAATTTTTGAAAATCGCATAAACAGATTTCTAAAATTTTCCAAATCAAATTTTAAAATAATTTTCGGAAGTAAAAATGATCAGATAATATTAACGGATCAAATAAAATATGGAATTGAGTGAATCAGAGATATTCAATTCTAAGATGAGTAGCGCTGAATAAAAAGGGGATAGAATCTGTACCTGAACTATCGCAATTTAAAGTTAATAATTCCGCAAACAATTCTCTAAACCCCATCTATATTACAAAATATAACATTATTATTAACAGAGATATTTTAATTGACATTTATAATCTGACCACATTAATTTAACAGTAATGACCCTTCGATATCACAAACTCCCTGCTACTCATGTATTAATCCCCTAATAACTTGACATGTACACATAAACTTTAGTAAAATAAGAGATAAAATACTAAGTTTTAAAATAAGTAGTGGAACAATTGACATAGCCATCAAATAAGTAAACTAAAGTTTGGTTTTTAACAACTCTATTTTAACTACCCACGGACAAATTCACGTGGCAGCACTAAGAGGATTTCTAATAAACTAAATAGGTAGACTTTAAGTATTGACTCATATCCATGGTGAGGTTATATCTTGACTCAAAACTGAATAATAAAATAAATTATTTTCCTTGTTCAAGACATGAATGGGTGAAGTGAACACACACATGAGGATAATACCTTTCATATTATTAAGTCGGGAATACATGCTTGTGCCGTTCTACTCTCTTGCCTCCTATTTCGTCTTACTATCTCTGCGGTTGTGTGAGTCTATTTTTCTTATTGGGTAAAACCCCCGACATAGGGTTTTAATAATAATTCCATAAGTTTATAAAACAAGTTTTTATATTAAAGGTCGTACTATACTATTAGAATTTTGATAATAAACTAGATACGGTATTATATAACTTCTTTTTCTTTTCTTGTTAACAAAAAGTAATTCAATCATCAATCTAACTATAGTTTTATTATTATTATTATTATTATTATTGTTAATTATCAAAAATATAAAAAAAATCATGTATATTACACTGCCCTAACCACCCCATCCTTCTCAGCTCATAGCGCATAAACAGTCATAGTTTCAGTCTTTTCTTGATCCATAACAGGAGGATCATACTGCACCACCGGCCATAGACCCTTAACAGTTAACCAGAGCTTCATCTTTTTCTGCCAGCGAGAAAAAGAAGCCCCCCCACTGAATTTATCAGGAATACCCGATAAATCAATAGGTTGTGGAAATCTGTAAGTGGTCCCATCTATGGTGGACGCAGTAACACCAGAACTAGAACCAATAACAATAGGAGTCTCACCAACAGGAGTATCAGTTTCGTTAACCATCTCGTTAAATAGCTATATACCAAATAAACTCTTCAAGATTGTTGGAAAAACAACAATAGTAAATTACTACTATACTAACACAATGAGGCAGTTATATAACCAATAACAAGAACAAGGCAATAGCACCAATAACGAAAATAAAACACGATGGTCGTAAATAAAAAAAAAATCAGCAACTGTAAAAGAAAATTAGAAGAGAAAGAAAGCTTAGCGTAATGAAGCTTTCAATCACAGCTGAGTCACCAATCCCTCGAGAGGAAGAGGCTGTTCTTGAAGAGTTTATTTCCCTTACTTACTGTGTTCAGAGACTGCAATAACCCTCCCAGGATAAAATAGCAACCGCAGACCAGTTCACACTTAAATGCATTTAATGAATACTTTCAGAATCTGAAATAGCCCATCCCCGGTGGATAATGCTTAGTACACCGATGGATAATCCATACATTATACACCGATGGATAATGCTCACTTAGTACCCCGACGGATAATGCTCACTTAGTACCCCGACGGATAATGCACACTTTGTACCCCGGTGGATAATGCACACTTTGTACCCCGATGGATAATGTACACTTTGTACCCCAACGGATAATGTACACTTTGTACCCCGACGGATCATCAGTTCAGTGCATTTTGTACCCGGGAGGATAATCAATTCAGTGCATTTTGTACCCCGGTGGATAATGCACACTTTGTACCCCGGTGGATAATCAGTTTAGTGCATTACTCCAAATCCTGATATTCAGATTTAATATTTATATTAAAATAATATAATAAGTCAGTAAATATTATAATTAAATATTAAGTAAACTTCCTCGCTTACTTAATCAATGTGGGACAAACCCACACAACCCTTTTCAAACTACTAACTTCAACTCAATTTCTTTATGGATTATACTAAGAAAATGACTTAGATCCAAACATGAAAGTTTAAGTCCTCATTACAAAGAACAACCTCCAATAATTAGATTTAGGAAATTACATTAAGAACATGTCTAAAACATGCCTCAAACTTTCTATTTTCTAACATCTTTTGTGAGTTTATGGCACTTAATAACTAATTAAGCAACTGATAACGATTTTTTTAACTTGCCCATATTTTTTATTTATTCGATTTTGCATTTTTATTGTTCGTATTTTACATGTTTTTTCCATGATCCGATTAAGAGTTGGAGTCTTATTCATGGTGCTGCTGAAAAATCAATCAAACTTATTGACTCTGTGGCTAGCTAGTGTTATTCCCTTGTTTTATTGACGAGGAGCTCGGCTGATCAAAACATTAACAACCTGTAAAATGTGTGTGTATATATATATAATCCGAAGAAGATTATATCATATAGTCCGGTAGAAACAGAAAAGCCTAGATTTTTTTATATTAACTTTGTATAACTATGATACTATATTAATTAGTATACACAGGATGATATCCATTGCCATCGTTAATAAGATCGACATATCATACTATTAAATGCAATTATGCAGCTGGAGCGTAATCATAGCCACCATCGTCATCGTCATCACCCTCAGATTCTGCAGGAGCGTAATCATAATGATCTGAATTTGCAGCACCATCATAATTATCTGAATCCTCTTGGATGCCCTTATCGCACCACCACATTCCGCTACCAATCTCGAAAAGAATTGACATTTTCTATAGATGTTGAAAAAAGAAATCAAGTGATCGAGTTCTCAAATTAATGCTACTACGTTGGTTTGTGTTGAGGTTCTTGGAGTGGTGTAAGTATTTAGCATACCATACTTTATACTTATATAGAGCAAAAAGGTGACAGAATCAGAGTATTGAAATTGTTCGACACAAGTTAACCACAAGGGGAGTGTGGAGTTGTTTTGAGAGGAGCGACTCAACGAGTGAGTCCATGTGTAAACCTGATATGGCCTTTCCACGTAGAAGATACACTGACAGGTCATATATAGCTTCCTTGCATGCAAATTAATTTATATATTCTTTAACATGTACTAATATGATCTCCGAAAAGTACATAATATTAGCTTTCTAACTTCTGGGATGCCAATTACAGGGGACACACAATATGCTGGGGAGACAGCGTGGTCTATTATGTACATAATTGGTTACAAAATTTTTGTACATAACCAATTTTTTACAGATTTTTATAACTATAGTTATACACCTATAATTCATTTTACAGGTAATCAAGTTCTACTCATAAAAATTAAAATATTCTATATCACGAAAATAAATTATAATTTTTTATTATAATATTAAGAGAGTACTTGTGAATAAAATTAAAATATTACATATTACAAGAAATGTTACAAATATTACAAATATTATGTTATTTAACATATATTATAATTTTATATAAAGTAATTGAATTTTATTATAAAAAAATAATTATAAATCCTTGTTACAGTTAAATATATAAGTATAATTCCATTCATATTTTTGAAATAATATTCTTTATATTATAGAGTTTTGATTACTTCTTATTAATCTTATTTGTTGTGATTTCTATAACGAAATTAATATTTTTAAAAAATTAATATAAAAAGTTAAAATATATTCAGTGTATTTAAAAGAAACTATATGAGTGAATATTATCCGATTCTGAATCTGATAACATTCAATACGGATATAAGTAGATTCGTATAATCACTACAAAAAAACAAGGCTAGATTTGACCGATTAAATATGACGACGGCTAAATTTGACCTCTGGCTATCATATTTACGGTCAACCTTGGTTTATAGCTGGTCAAACTTACATTTGACTGACAACGGTCAAATTTGAAGTCAACCATTTATTTGCAACTGGTCAAGACTTAATTTTGACTAACAGCACCCAATTTTAATTTCTGCCAAATTTAGTTGGTCATATTTATTTTTTAGGTCCAAAAAAAAGAGAGGGAAAATCCCGCAAAGAAAACAAACTTAGATGGGTGCAAATTTGACGGCAGTCGATTATATTTAGGTACGGTCATATTTACCTTTTGACGCTAAAATTCCCGCCAAAGTTAAATGAAATTATCGAAAAAACAAATTTGACCGACGACGGCTGTATTTACAAATTTGACTACTAGTGGTCAATTTTAAATTTATTTATTTTTGTTTATTTATTTTAATAAGTATTAAATAATTTAATAAATTCTAAAAAAATCTGAGGTACTCCAATAAAATAAACAACATATTAAAAATTATATTATTTACCAATCAAATTTTATTTAATAATTTTAAATAAAGGTTGATATTATATTTGTTCAAAAAAATTCCAAAATTAAATAAATATTTATTAATTTTTTAAAAAATATAACGTGTTTAGTATGAGAACATAGTATATAAGTTAAAAACTAATAAATAAAATCGTAATGTGTGTGTAAATAATATATCAGCCATACATTATATTTTTCAAAAATTTGTGTGTAATACATGATTTAGATTGGGATTTAGGAATTAGGTCATTAACGTCTAGGGTTACAACTTTTCTGATATTAAAATTATAATTTGAACAAACTAAGCGTACGAATGTTAACTTTGTTAGTTTTGAAGGGTTCATGAAAAAAATCACCCATTTGTAGACATTGCATCTTCACTATTAGAACGAATTAATTTTTTTATAAAATTTAAAATCCAGTGTTGTTGGTAAGATATAATTATTTTGACTCATCTAGATCATATTTATGCATATATTCAACCACAAAATTACAAGAAAAAGTCAATAGACATCGGTTTTTGACCGATATCTATATTATTTGTCAACCGATATCTTTTTCGGTGATGTTTATGTTGTGCAAGACATGTCTGTACATAACAAAACTAAGTCACCTTGACAACCCTAAGGATAAGTTGTATGATGATCCCATTATATTCAGTGTTTGTTTTTCTTGAATCTGTAGAAAGGCTTAGTAGATTAGACTTAAGGATTTTTCTATGAACAACCATATTCAAGATAAGAAATAAACTCTGGAAGAAGATCAATCACGATCATGCCTCAGAGAGAAGTATAAAATTTTAGAGTTGAATAATGTTGTTTTTGGAAAAATATTTTAAATCAGATATCGAAAAGTCACGGATCAGAGAATATAGAGATGTGTGTTGAAAAGTCAAAAATGGCATTTAGAGAAGTCCCTTGAGATATCGACAAGTTAATCTGCATGTAGAGAACTAGAGATATCGACAAGTTAAGTACATATCGAGAAGTGGAGATGTCGACAAGTCATTCTACTTGTAGAGAACTAGAGACCTCAAAAAGTTATAAAACCTATCGAGAAATGGAGATATTAATAAGTCATTTTACTTATCGATATGTGACATCTCTCTATAGTAAAAGAGATCTCAATAAACAACTTCAGAATTTCTGAGAACAGATACTCATTTGTAAGGCTATAAGCCATATTTGTCAAAACAAATTCTTGGTTTTGCCGACACTTAAAAAAAGATAGCGATACAAGCCATGTACACATAAATATTAATCTTATTATTTTTCTCATCTTTTCTAGAAGCAATTAGTATGCTAGAATGGAATTTCATTTTCAATTTACAATCTGAATTATCATTCTCATTCTTGACTTTCATTTCTGTTAAAAAATTAAACTACCTGTGAATATTGGCATTTGAGTGTTTACTTATTAAAAAATGTGTAATTTACTGGTTTTGGTGGTTATTAGCATGCAATCAGAAGCAATTAGTATGCAAGAATGGAAATCCGTTCTCATTTTATAATCTGAATTATGTCTAATTCTTGACTTTCATTTCTGTAAACAATTTAAAATACCTGTGAATATTGGCATTTGAGTGTTTACTTATTTAAAACTGTGTAATTTTCTGGTTTTGGACCTCATTTATCTTAAACTTTACTTTCAGATTTGGTATTTTGAACCAAAACTTCAAAATTATATATCCAACAGAAGAGCTTGTGTGATGCCCTCAATCTCGGGATTAGGAAATGAGGACCCACACAACATTAAACTATCATTAAATACGCATAAACCTCAATTAACTATTAACAGAATCAAACAGGACAAAGTTTGAGACGAGATTACAACTACCAACTATAATATATAAATTACAACCTAAAATAAAACCAAATTTACACAATCAATTCCGACTTGGAATCAATAGATAACCCATTGTATCTTTACACACTTTCCGACTAAGTGCTTGCTCACACATAACCTGTACTACCTGCTCTGGCATTTGGAAGACTACAACACGGTAGGAACCAACAGGTATTCTCTTACAAGCAGTGCGCCTAAGTCTGGCCATCCTCTTGCTTAACGTTAGAACAAAGCAAAACATATGAGTATAAAACTCAGCAAGTAACTATATGACAGTTCTACGATACAATATCAACAATATACCATTATTGCTTTTAAGGCATTCTGCTTTACAATCTCTAGATGGCAGATTTCTGTCTTTGGGCTATGAAAGGGTTATGAAGAAAAGTTTAGGCTTTCAGGATTCAAGGCTCAAGATAGGAAGAAAGCCAACATTCATCACAAATCAACATTTGGATCTCAAAGGATCTCTCACCAGGAAAGCAACAATATATCAAACTCTAGAAAGCAATTATATGATTGATATCATTATCAGAATAGAATCAGGGTTCTCAAAACTGAATATCAAACAGTATCTCAATCAACTCATCACAAATCATTTTAAACCATTTCATTATTCAAAGAATCATTTGCTGAATAAGGCATTCAATTTCTCTTTATTAAACGATATGGAACCCTTGATTGGACTACTTTAACTTTCAATTCATAACAGGTTCACAGGGAACAACAACGGGGTTTCTCAAGAATCAATAACGGGTATGGTACAAGAATTCAATATCAATAACGGGTTGAAATGACATCACATACATTGCTTCACTTCCAAATTCTGGGGTTTGCACCTCTATTTCCATCTTTTCAAAATTCTTGATCAATTCTTCTGATGAAGTTAATATATTCAATCTTTCTTTGCGGCTTAATGCATCCGCTACCACATTCGCCTTTCCAGGATGATAATTTATCGCATAGTCGTAATCTTTGATCAATTCTAACCATCTTCTCTGTCTCATATTCAACTCCTTCTGAGTGAAAATATACTTTAAACTCTTATGGTCCGTATAGATTTCACACTTTTCTCCATATAAATAATGCCTCTAAATTTTAAGAGCAAACACAATTGCTGCTAACTCCAAATCATGTGTGGGATACTTCTGTTCATGCGGCTTTAGCTGCCTTGACGCATATGCTATTACTTTCCCGTGTTGCATTAACACACATCCCAATCCTTTATACGAAGCATCGCTAAAGATCACAAACTCTCCTTTTTCATCTGGTAACACTAGCACTGGGGCGGTTACCATCATCTTCTTTAAATCTTGAAAACTTTCTTCGCATTTATCCATCCACACAAACTTCTCATTTTTCCTTGTCAACTTAGTCAATGGAACAACAATCTTAGAAAAATCTTGCACAAACATTTTATAGTATCCTGCTAATCCCAGAAAACTTCTGACCTCCGTAGGAGTCTTGGGCCTTTCCCAATTCATCACAACTTCTATCTTAGCTGTATCTACTTTGATTCCTTCTCTATTGACTACATGTCCAAGAAACTGTACTTTAGCCAAAACTCACACTTTTAAAACTTGGCATATAACTTTTCTTTTCTCAAGATTTCTAAGGAAATCCTCAAATGATCCATATGGTCTTCCTCCGCCTTGGAATATATCAATATATCATCGATAAACACTATAACGAATTTATCTAAATATTGCTTGAACACTCTGTTCATAAGATCCATAAATGCGGCTGGTGCATTCGTCAAACCAAATGCCATTACCAAAAACTCATAGTGTCCATATCTCGTTCAAAACGCTGTCTTGGGTATATCTTCTGCTTTAATCTTTAGCTGATGATACCCAGATCTTAAATCAATCTTGGAAAAACAAGTAGCTCCTTTTAACTGATCAAACAAGTCATCGATTCGCGGTAGAGGGTACTTATTCTTAATCGTCAACTTATTCAATTCACGATAGCCAATGCACAACCTCATACTTCCATCTTTCTTTTTCATAAATAACACCGGTGCAACCCACGGGGATACACTTGGGCGTATTACTCCTTTATCCAACAACTCCTGCAACTGTATTGCTAATTCCTTCATCTCAACTGGCGCCATTCGATAGGGAGCTTTCGATACTGGTTCTGTTCCAGGAGCCAAATCAATCGTAAACTAGATATCTCTATCTAGAGGTAATATATGCAATTCGTCTGGAAACACATCGGGAAAATCTCTTAACCGGAATATTCGCCATCCTTACTGATTCTTTCTCCACAACTTTGACATGAGCCAAATAAGCTTCGCATCCTTGTCGTAACAATCGCTTTGTCTGAATAGCCGATAAAAACTTCCACTCTTGTCTTTTTCCCTTGAATATCACTTCAACACCATCCTTGGTCTTTAACTTCACATTCTTGCTTTTACACTCTATTTGCGCCTCATGGTTTGACAACCAATCCATTCCTAGTATAACGTCCAATTCTCCTAACTTAAAAGAAATTAAGTCAGCAGAAAAATGATGACCTTCTATAACAAAATCGCAATTAGGACAAATCCTATTAGCAGTAATTCTCTCTTGATTTGCTACTTCTATAATCAGATTGGGTTCAAGAGGGCACGCAACACAATTTAATCTATCAAGAATACTTTCAGCAATAAAGGATCTAGGTGCTCCAGAATCCATTAATACTTTTACTTCTACTGAGTTTATAATGAGCATACCTGACACCACATCCACATCTTGCACCGCATCTCTCATTGTCATATTGAAGGTTCTAGCTCTAGGTTGATCTATTAGTGCTGGGAGAGGCGGCGGTCCGGCAATCCTAAGAACATTGGCCTTTTGAACAGGCTCCTTGCAGTTTCTGGCCATATGGCCCACTTTTCCACACTTGAAACAGGTTAAGTCAGGCTTCTTTGCTCCATTTGGGCACTTCGATGAATAATACCCTTTCTAATTACACTTAAAACAGGTTACATCCACTTGTTACACCTTCCCAGGTGTCTCTTCCCATAAACTTTGCACTCTTGAATCTGAGGTCTACTATCCTTTCCCGGTTGTCCTGCCTTCTGGAAACGGTTCTTTAAAGCTCCGTTACCAGGTTTAAATTTCTGAACTTTTGGTTCTGACCTGCACCATGCTTTCTAAACTTCCCTCTAAACTTCGAGCTTCCTTGCTCTTGCTCCGAGCTCTCAAACTTCCTTTTCTACTTTTATTTTCTCTTTTTACAGCTTCACGTTTTCCTTCCACTATCATTGCCTTCTGCACTAAGGCGACATAGTTCTTGATTTCTAACAGTGCCACTGTGCCACTTGACTCTGAATCCATGGCCTAAGTCCCTGTTGGAACCTTTTGGCCTTCTTCGCCTCCGTATTCACATATTCAGGTACAAATCTAGAGAACTCCGAAAATTCACCTCATATTCCGCTACCGACATATCTTCTTGTCTAAGGTCCAAAAACTTCATCTGCAACTGATCTTGCATATAGCTTGGCAAATACTTTTCTAGAAACATCTTAGTAAACTTTCCCCACGACAACTCTTTCCCTTCAAGCAAAGCTTTAGAAGATTCCCACTAGAAACTCGCCTCGTCTTTAATGTAATAACTCGCATACTGGGCTTTCTTTTCATCCTTAACTTCTACTAACTCAAAAGCTTTTTCAATTTCTCTTAACCATGACTGAGATTGTATCGGGTCGGGCAAACCTAAGAACTCTAGGGGATGAACGGATTGAAAGTGTTTGAAGTTTCCAACTTTAGGGGCTATGGGTTGTTGTGAAAGCTGAGCAAGTCGGCTCATCATAGTGGTTTCTTGGTTCAGCTCTGGGTTCTTCTTCTTGGTGATCTGGTGAGTTGGCCATTTTCTTACAAACCTGATTGAGCAATTATTTAGCAATACGATAGCATGGCATTGATATATATAACAATATTTTACTACGAAATCACTTTTGCAGGTTTTAAGCTTTACCCAATTTTGCACATGCAATCCTATTACTACATAATTCTCATATCAGTTTTGTTTTCTCATAGCACAGGGTAAAATTCTCATGAAAAGATTAAACACGGTTGTATAGAAACATGGTATACAAAACAGTTATAAAGATTTTGAGGGTGCACAATAGGTATGATGAATTCAACAAGCCAAAGGTACATAAATAAAGGTTTGATTACAGCAAGATCTGAAAATAAGGTACAACAAGGTTAAACAGAGGAAAAACTGGAAAACATCCCCCTATCTACTCTAACTTCTAACAACTAATACTACAAAGTTCTAAAATACAACATAACAACTAAAAAAGGGATCCCGACATCTGACCAAGTATCAAAAAGCCTACCGGCGCTGAAAAACAACAAAAACAACTACGGGCTCCACCAAATGTCCCGCCTGATCAACACTATCATCTAGTCATCCAGTATTTCTCTCAACACAACCAACATCCAGCGAATGATCTTATGTAGCCTCCGGGCCTCAGCATCAGCATCACTAGTGGATGGTCCCTCATCCAATCTGCTCCGGGCAACCTGCTCCACCAACTGAGTCCTAGCTCTCCACTCCACTATCACAACTGAAGTCCTCTTCCTAGAGTCTCGAATTAACCTATCCACCAAAGCTCCCAACTCAGGAATGCGGGAGTAAACAAAGTCTCGATCCTGGGCTAACTTGCCACCAACACTGACAGTCAGAATCTTAGGCATCTCAGACTCTGGCTCAAGGGCTGGGGTCTCTGACTCTGGCCTCAAGGGTGATATCTGCATAGGAATCTCACTACTCTCAGATAGATCCTCCTCTGGATCTGAACTAACATGCACAGGCTCCTCAGGAGAAGTTGGAATGGGGTCCATTAGGGTACCGGTCAAACTAATCTCTGAATCAGAATCACTACCACGAATGGGATCCTGAGAGAAAACACAAGACAACAACCAAGAAATAACATTAAGATAAAAGAAGACTTCCAACTAACTCACACCCTAACTCTAGTTGCCATTTTAGCTCATACACTTTCCTTAGACTATACCTAATAGTCTAACTAAACTCTATATGAGTCGAACACTCTCGCGATATAAATATATACCCAAAATACCCTTTTGTCCTAACTTGTCTCAATGACTAGATCATGTAGCTCTGATACCAACTTATGACGCCCTCAATCTCGAGGTTAGGAAATGAGGATCCACACAATATTAAACTATCATTAAATACACGGAAATCTCGATTAACTATTTACAGGATCAAACATGAGAAAGTTTGAGACAAGATTAAAAGTACCAACCATAATATATAAATTACAACAAAAAATAAAACCAAATTTACATAATCGATTCCGACTTGGAATCGACAGATAACCCATTGTATCTTTATACACTTTCCGACTAAGCGCTTGCTCACACATAACCTGTACTACCTGCTCTGGCATTTGGAAGCCTACAACACGGTAGGAACCAACAGGTATTCTCTTACAAGCAGTGCGCCTAAGTCTGGCCATCCTCTTTCTTAACTTTAGAACAAAGCAAAACATATGAGTATAAAACTCAGCAAGTAACTATATGACAGTTCTACGATATAATATCAACAATATACCATTATTGCTTTTAAGGCATTCTGCTTTACAATCTCTAGATGGCAGATTTCTGTCTTTGGGCTATGAAAGGGTTATGAAGAAAAGTTTAGGCTTTCAGGATTCAAGGCTCAAGATAGGAAGAAAGCCAACATTCATCACAAATCAACATTTGGATCTCAAAGGATCTCTCACCAGGAATGCAACAATATATCTAACTCTGGAAAGAAATTATATGATTGATATCATTATCAGAATAAAATCAGGGTTCTCAAAACTGAATATCAAACAATATCATTTGTTGAATAAGGAATTCAATTTCTCTTTATTAAATGATATGGAACCCTTGATTGGACAACTTTAACTTTCAATTCATATTATTAATACGGGTGATCATCCCGTACCGACCTCCATCTGGTCTTTAAGGTACCTATGGCATAATTTCATCCTTAAATTGGACTAGCCCCGCTAGTCTCTCATATAGCTGGACTAGTCCCACTAGTCTCTTACGCCTCAATCCGATCCATCAGGAATTCATTTGAAAAACCTTTGGAAGAAATATGGTTTTACTACGTTCATTTTAACATTACCAAGAATATGAAATCGTTCGGACTCTTTCAAGTCGAAACTCATTCTTAAGTTCAATTCAAGAATTCAAAGAAATGAATGAATCAACCGTAAGCAAAATTTAATACCAAGGATCTTGATCAAATGATAAACAGGGTATCCAGATAGGGAATCAAAACAGTTCTAAGGATCATCACAGAATAGGGTATTCAAAAGAAAGATTAATCAGCAATATGCAAGGGAAATGGGTAAAAGTTATTATAAGGATCATGAACATTCAAGGTATCCAAAGGAATCAGTAAGTAATTAGAATATGAATCAACAGGGTTATTACAAGGGTTTGGGCAATAAGCATATCAAGTCATTGCAAGAATCAATAACAGGTTCACAGGAAACAACAACGGGGTTTCTCAAGAATCAATAATGGGTATGGTACAAGAATTCAATATCAAGGTTCAAGAATCAATGACATCTTCACAAGTGCTATAAAAGTTCAATACTCTATCATGGCATGAACAATATCCTCTCTATAAAATTTATACAAGTAATCAGAGTCACTTGCCTGAATTCCCTTTCCTGTTTTACAAGGGTTAAACTACTTCCACCTAGTACACTTTTCCCTTTCCTAGCCTGAATGCCTTATCGCTCTGAATCTACAATTCAACAATCAAACCCTAATTAGATTCTCACTCGACGTTCCTATAACGCTTAAAAATTCCCTTTACCGCAATACCCCAAGAGTATATATATACTCAATTATATACACAAGGCACGCTTATACTATATACTCGTATACTTTAACCAAATAGCCATTGAATCACATATTGCAACGCAATTACAACACATAGGATATAATCATTAAATCTAAACTCTATACTTGAGTCACAATAACAATTATACAATCTCGTATCATAATAACTCAATACTTTCTTTTATTTCATTTAATTCGAACCAAAACAAACAAATAAACTACATAACTCTTAGAAATCTCGTATGCATTCTCTTGGTAAGATATTGGAATCAAATCAATTACTTTTATACTTAAAAACCATTCGGCATTAACACCAAACACAATTCGTGAATCTAACAATGACATGCAAGTACCAAAATCACATATAAACTCGAGATCAAGCCAACACTCATCCCTTTTTAAATCATTTTTAACTTGAGTATTTACATGCAAAGCTATAGATTGACATGCATTAGATATTTCACCCCAAACAAATTCAATTTCCTCCTCACAACCCAATTAAACACATAATTTAAACCCTAAACATGGTTGATCAATCACTTTAACACATAATTCAACTTAATTTCTTAAAAACAAGTAAGAACATTCGAATTTTCCAAGAACCGAAACATGCATGCATCACTTTGGATCTTTTAACCACAACTCAATCTATGTATTATATAATCTCTAAAATCAATTAACAATAAACCATTTACATCAACAAAGTCAACTTAATCTTTTCAAAATCAAGAACCATTCGGCTTTTTAAAGAAACATCATATACAACCACAGAAAATTGAGTTTTAGTGCTTTAGAGTTCAGTTTATACATCACTACTCACCACTGGTTCACCGGAGTTCATCACCGGTGGCGGTGGTTTCACGGTGGTGCCCCCATTCAGGGGTTTCCAACCTTGAACCTCCGATTTCTCTCCAAAAATCACAGTAACACACACATGCAATACACAATCATCACAGAAATCACATCATCTCGAATTTATAAAGCAAGAACTCGACACTCGTCTCAAAATCGAATGCAAAGACACACACACACACACGCGCATGCAAGCATCGACACACACATGCATAAGAATCGAAGCTCATATATGGAACAAGGATGAAGTTTCATGGAGGATTTCAAAGAAATAGAGAGGGAGAGAGACTATATACCGAGAGATAGATAGAGAGAGAGAGAGCTTCAAGAGTGAGAGAGAGAGAGAGAGAGAGAGAGAGAGAGAGAGAGAGAGACGAGAGAAAATGAGAGAAGAGAGAGAGTAGAGCCGGGTGAATAAAAGAAAAAGAAAGGGGGGGTGGGTTTTTATAATAAAAGGGAGGGGAAATTTAGGTATTTACAAGAATTTTCTTATTTTTATTCTCTTTTCTCTTTTATTCAAAACTCCAAAAATGAATTAAACGATGAATAACTCTCTCAGAGAAGTTGGGAATGCAAAGAATAATGATTTTATAATAAAGATCTTGAAATTAGCTTTTCGGCTATATTTTAAAAATAATTTTTGAGTGAACGGTTGATTTACTACGGATTTTACAAGATTGCGTGCAAAATAGAATTATAATCTGATAAAATCATTTTAAAACACTCTGATCACGAAATAAATCCGTCTATCATTTTTATAAAGTCTCTAGGACTATACTGAAGATAACAAAATAAATTTCACACCTTGAACATATTCGAATAATTTTACAAAAAGTGAGGAGTAGCCTCTCCTCACTCCTTTATATAAGAGGAAAAGGGAAGTTGAAGGGACAAAAGCCCATTAAGGATAGAGGCCCAAAGAAAAAAGCCCAGAAAAAGGAATATTCCAGAATATTCCAAGGAATTCTAGAGAATTCTAAATCAATAAAGAAGCCCAGTAAGATTTAGTAAGGCCCAATAAAGAAGCCCAGTAAGATTTAGTAAGGCCCAATAAAGAGGCCCGGTAAGATTTACTAAGGCCCAATAAAGAAGGCTAGGCCCAAATCCGATTAGAATTGGAAAATACGATACCCTTAATTGTAGCCCTAAAAGATGTAAGGCCCAATGAAGAAGGCTAGTGGAAGACTAGAATTCAGGTCGAAACCCAGGTCGTGAATCCTGCCCGAAATCTTTCGAGCAGGTACCCGAAAATAACGGGTAAAAAAGACCAGAATTCAGGTCGAATTCCAGGTCGTAAATCCTGCCCAAAATCTTTCGAGCAGACACTCGAAAATAACTGGTAACACAGAACTGGATTGAGGTCGAAACTTCGACCAGGAATGAGGTCGAATGAACCAAGCATTTTTCAAGAATGGGGTCTAAAAAACCTAGACTAAAATCCAGGTCGAAAATCGACTAGGATCCTGGTCGAAAACCAGGTCGTAGATCCTAGTCGAAATCCTTCGACAAGGAAACATGAAAAACAAAGAATTTTCGAACAGGATTCAGGTCGAAATGTCGACTAGGATCCTGGTCGAAATCCTAGTCGATAAACTCAAGACTAGGAATTGAAAAAAGGGTAAGTTTTTGACCTAGATCCAGGTCGGAAGTTCGACTAGGATCCTGGTCGAATTCCAGGTCGTGGATCCTAGTCGAACTCCTTCGACCAGGATTGCAAGGCTGACCCATATCTCGACTAGGATCCAGGTCGAAATTTCGACTAGGATCCTGGTCGAAAAAGGGCTGGAAGTCTGAAAAATCAAAAAATAAGGATAAATCCCAGAAAATAAGGGAAAAATCCAGAAAAATAAGGATAAATCCCAGAAATTAAGGGAAAAATCCAGAAAATTAGGGAAAAATCCCGGAGTCAAGGAAAAATTCCTGTAAATTAAGATAATTCCTGAATAAAAGGAATAGAAGTAAATCGTTGTAAACGTGTAGGTCGCTCCACACTTTACGCAAAACGATACCCTGTAAGGGAATAAATGAACTTAACTTTTACGAAATCTTATACGGTTTCCCAAAAGTTGGGGGGCAAATGATAGGGATAGATAAATCCTGATTACATAATTAAATATTACAGTTTGGGCTGCAAGGCCCAATAAGAAGATGTATGATATTCAGACCAGAAAGGTTAGCATGTTGATCAGGCCTGATGGACCAGATCAGGCCAGATGGAACAAAGAAGGCCCAAAACCCTGTATATTAATTACTTACGAAATTAATTAATAAGGATATAGTGTTTATGTTTGTATATTCATTAATATATATATATATAATATTCATATAAAATATATGCATATAATTATTAATTATATATAATGCAGAACTTATTTTATTAGTTTATAGTGTTTATGTGTGTGTATATTCATTAATATATATATACAAATTTTATATAATTGTAAAAATAATATATACACATATAAAAGTATCATTTTTAATATTTTAAAGATAACAAAATTAGATTGTTTTATTTTTTCTGAACAAGAAAAAATATTATTTCAAATTATCGTCTAGGTCTGTCAACAAAATCCAAAAAGTCCGAGCCGTCCGAAATATCAGTTTTCGTATCTGAGAAAAACAGATTTAATCTGTATCCGAAATAAAGTGAATATTATTCATTTCCAAATCCAATAACATTGGATACATATATAATTAGATTCGTATAACTCTCCGTACCATGATTACAATGATATATAATCATATATATCATTTACAATACTATGTTAAGATTTTTGTTGTAATACTCGACAAAATAGATCAATAATTGCCTCGTGTATCATATATCATTTTTATTCTTCTTTATTTTTCTAAGAGATCAGTATTAAATTTCGAACTAATTCTGTTAGTGCTACGAGAATTTGAACTTGGTTTTTACCGGCTATAAGGTTCCTTAAATGTAATGTTAATGTAGCTACCTTTGAAGAACAAAGGTCATTAGGATTTGGAATGGTATTTTGTGATAATTTCGGTCAATTTGTTGCTGCTGATTTTTGAGACTGATTTCAAAATTCTGGTAGATGCTCTAAGCTCGTAAAAGAAACATTGCATAATTTGATACTTTGGTCGAATATTTTAGATGTGTGTTCACGCAATGTAATGACTTTTCTCTGAAGTTCTTCTGCACGGACATTAATTTGGTGACTCATGTACTCGCCCGATCATGGACTTTATTTTTTCCTCAAACTGTGTGATTTAGTGTTCAGAGATTTGTTAACACTAACTTGTAAAAGATGTTAGTGATAATATTAATGCATAACATGTCTTTTCTCGAAAAAATAATATTAGTGATAATATTAAGCAAAACAATTTTTGGGTACACTGCACAACTCTAACAATTTTGATGCGTATTTAGAGTATCTCAAATAGACTAGTTAAATGAATCATTAAATTTAAAATATAAGAAATTTGACATAAATACCACTCAAAAAATAAATTTGACATAAATATCACTCAAATAAACTAACTATTCATTCCTTACAAATTTGACATGCTCCTCTTCTCTCTTATTAGGAACCCTCTTGTCATCCGTTATTTCATTTTTATGAATAGTATATTCATTTCCCTCCATTTGTAATCCTCTTTTTATTCTTTTTCTCTCTTTCCTTCAATAAAACTACAGAATTACTGCGAATTATTTCAATAATTTTTAATAATTTTTTGAATAACTTTATTTTTTAATTTGATAATTATTTTTTTCGTCGTAGGTAACCTGCAGCCGCTACCCATCGGGTGCGCACTGGGTATACCATAGGGGTATATCCTACGAACTCACGCAATGACCTGCAAATCACGTGAACCAATGTAAACGCATTTAAGAGACAAGCTCTGGCATAATCATACGGATTCGAACATGTGACCAAAAGAATAGTTATCCGGTCTTTAATCAAGTGAGACAACCCTTGATATGATGAAAAATAAAATAAATATATTTATTTTATATTTTTTAATAATGATTATTTACGGACCTCTAGATAAAGAGCCTGTAAGAATTGACATCTATTATATACTATTTAAATCTTTACATAAAAAAAAAGTTCCCCGCAAGCCGTTCAATCGTTTTAAATTAATGTTTTGCGGAGAGCGGGTGTCTGGAACTGACTAATAATAAAATTTAATTTTTCTTTACAATAGTATTTTGTTTCATGTATAATAAAATTCAATTCTTCTTTACAAAAGTGATTTGTTTTATGTATAAGATTTTAATTAATCAACATGAGTAAAAAACAAACATTAGTATCCAACATTTGGACCAAATTCATCAATTTTCAAATTCGGAGCAAATTTTCAATTTGGACCAAAATCACATGTATACTATAACTTATATTAATTGGTAATGTTAATACATGAAACCGGAGAAAAATAGTAAGGTCCTATATTAATTCTCTGAAAATGTATCTAACTCGGTCATTACAATATTAAGCTACAAATATATAAAACTTGTTTATATTAATCCAAGTCCTACTGATTTATTTAAAACTCATTGCCTCGAAAGGAAGACTTACTGAGAACCTCTTACAAAATTTGAAATACTGGTTCTTGTACAGTTTCAGATTATACTAAGCTGCAGGAGCATAGTCATATCCACCATCGTCGTCATCATCGCCTTCCTCTAATGTCACGGGATCATAATTATAGTAACTTGCATCCCCACCTTCTCTTATCAGAAAAGAAGATGCAGGGGGAGATTTATGCCCATCTGCATTCCTCCTGCACCAGCAGCTAATGTCTCCGAAAATCTGACTCATTTCTGTTAAGTAGTCCGTCCGTCTAAAATCCCCGACAGGATCTTATACACTTCAAAAATATCTACGTGTTTATAAAAAGTTTGTATTGAAAAGGCGGTTGTGGTAGCTGTGATTTGAAATGCAGAGGGATGCGATGGTTATATAATGATACGGGATGGTGTGGGAATGGTACATACACAATTTAGCAACGAGAAGAGCGTGGAGAGACGAATATAGAGTGTGGATCAGAGGGTGTTGCAATGTGGAGAAGCCACATATGAAATTGAAATAACCAGTCAGCAAATGTATATAGTGAAAGTGTATGTATAGCATCAAATTGTGGCGAGTGTTGAAGCTTTTTGGTGGTGCATAGTAGGGTCAGATTTTGTGTTTTCTGTGTTTGAACTTTTGGAAGTTTGGTTTTGGTGATCAAAGTGGGTACACGTATGTATAAATGAAGTTGTATGTGGCTTTTGTGATACGTAGACTTGGTTCTTATGTTTGAAATGTGTTGCCACTTGCCCAATTGGCTAGCATTGCGTCGTTTATTTGCCATGGTCTAAAAACAGTTCGAGCTTCTGTGGAAAGTTTTAGATAAGTTCTTTGGTGAAACAATTTGTTTTAGATAAGTTCTGTGGAAAGATGTTTTAAATTACATAGGTGAGATTTGGGGCAAGTAAAAAAATGACAAGCAATGACCGAATAATAAAATCAGTCGGAATTAACAACACAATTACTTTTGACAACCAACATATTGAACTTTACCGATCGATTATTCAGCCCAAGGTCAAGATTGTTTGACTTCTTGCTGACATGAGCCCGACACATGACATGCACAATTATTTGTGAATACCGACCAATTTTGGTTCTTTGGTGGCAGGACTATTTTGGTTTCGGCCGTCATTTGTGAATAATGAATACTGAACAATTTTAATTTTATAATAACCAATTTGACCGTCGATAAAGATCTTATTTCTTGTTGGGTAAAAAAAAAATTAGAACCGACTTGTATAACATGCCAACTAATCTGGTACGACAAGTCTTTTTCATCCTTTGATGTACTCTTTGATGTATTATCCATGCTGCCAATAACACTAGCATATTTCATAAATCATCCATCTTATGAAATATATATATGAATCCATCAAATTTACGGTATATAATGACATAAAAAGTTACTACATAATTGATAATATGCTTTGAATGCAATCAATAATTTTGTAACTTGTATAAGGCTGAATTGTTAAATTTATATTTGCCAGTTTTAAAATCGAAACCGAGTCGATTATAAACGAACCGACGTTTATTAAATCGAAACAAAAACCTAACCCGAATTGGAGTTGCTATTTACGAATTTGAAAATTAAAAATTTCTAATTGTCATTTCGATTTTATCCGAAAACCGAGTCGAACCGACACATACTCTTCCATAAATGAAATATAATTTTTTTAATGTGAATATGCTACAAGCACATTGTAATCGTGGGGGCGTTTCTCTGTGAGTATATTCACAAAATCAACTTGAACACATCCATGTCAATAACACAATATTTTACCCTTAGTGATAATTTTCTTTTCTAAAAGACATAAAATTCTATTTTTTTCCCCAAAAGTAAGCATTTAATTGACATATAATAAAAAATAGATGGGACTTAAAGTGTAGAAATAAATTTGTTATTATTAATAAATATAAGGCCATAATACCAATTATGAAAGATGTTAAATTAGTGTAAAAATTATGCCAAAACTATTTTTTGATATCAAATTTTGTGTCTAATTTTGCATTATTTTAGTATCGGGTTATAGTTAGTTTTATGTTAATATTACTTTAGTGTACTAAATTAGTGTGATAATTCTGACAAAAATATTAGTACCGTAATTTTGGGTTGAAATTGTTTTAAATTATTTTTGTTAAAATAAAGACTGGTGAAAATTGTATCCTCGATCAAAGAACACACCATTAAAGTATAAAAATCTGGCGAAGTCATCCTCTAATATTCTAAGATTTGAAAACGAGTTGGTTATTTAACAAGATTCGGGATCAAAAATTTTGTAATTCACCTTTTACCATATAAATAAATTTTAAATAAAATGGACGTTAAACGAGTCGGTTTGAACGAAATGGACGTTAAAAGGAGTCGTGATCTTTTGTGACTGATAATAATATGTTAGATTTGACCCTATCTTTTGTTGGGAAAGACACAATAGTAAATTACTACTATACTAACACAATGAGGCAGTTATATAACCAATAACAAGAACAAGACAATAGCACCATTAACAAAAACAAAACACGAAGGTCGTAAATAAAAAAAATAATCAACAACTGTAAAAGAAAATTAGAAGAGAAAGAAAGCTTAGCGTAATGAAACTTTTAATCACAGCTGAGTCACCAATCCCTCGAGAGGAAGAGGCTGTTCTTGAAGAGTTTATTGCCCTCACTTACTGTATTCAGAGACTGCAATAATCCTACCAGGATAAAACAGCAACAGCACACCGGTTCACAGCAACTCGATGTACAAACATCGATCAGACCTCAGTCGCCAAAATCTATGCTAATATGCATAATTTTGGAGGAGAGAAAAAGAGGAAGATGATAGTTAGGGTTTTACGTATGTATATTTCAACGTATATATTCCAAAACATTTTGTTCGGTATAAATTTTATATCCCAAAACATAACTGAATATGTTATTTTAATTAAATAAATATTCTGACTTAAATGTATTTAATGAATACTTTCAGAATCAGAAACAGCCTATCTCCGGTGGATAATTCTTAGTACACCGATGGATAATCCATACATTGTACACCGATAGATAATGCTCACTTAGTACCCTGACGGATAATGTACACTTTGTACCCCGGTGGATAATGCACACTTTGTACCCCGGTGGATAATGCACACTTTATACCCCGACGGATAATGTACACTTTGTACCCCGACGGATAATCAGTTCAGTGCATTTTGTACCCAGTGGATAATCAATTTAGTGCATTTTGTAGCCCGGTGGATAATGCACACTTTGTACCCCGGTGGATAATCAGTTCAGTGCATTACTCCAAATCCTGATATTCAGATTCAATATTTATATTAAAATAATATAATAAGTCAGTAAATATTATAATTAAACATTAAGTAAACTTCCTCGCTTACTTAATCAATGTGGGACAAACCCACACAACCCTTTTCAAGCTACTAACTTTAACTCAATTTCTTTATGGATTACACTAAGAAAATGACTTAGATCCAAACATGAAAGTTCAAGTCCTCATTACAAAGAACAACCTCCAACAATTAGATTTAGGAAATTACATTAAGAACATGTCTAAAACATGCCTCAAACTTTCCATTTTCTAACAATCCCACACAAATTCATACAGAAATACATATCAAATTTTATCATGACTTGTTTTTCAGAGTCGGTACCCTCCCAGGTTTGAACCCTCCTAAGTCCTCTACTTCGATGGCTACCGGATATAGAGAGAATATTTCACCTTGAATCTTTATCCGTGAAGTGTAACCACACTCCATAAATGACGACAAGTCAAAGGCTATGGTCAGATCTACGGCTTTGAGACATTATGGTCATGTCTCGATCCTGTTCGTCGAATGTTTCGAGGAATAACCCTTTCCTCTAATTGCGACCTCACAATAACATTCGCTTAGCTGGGCATCTCCAAAGATGTACAGCTTACATCTCGTCTTACGACTTGACCCCATTCAGAGTTATAAAACTCTTGCTATACTTGCAGTTTTAGCACCTTTTGAGGTTTCCAAGGGATAGACTCAGATACGTAAGTATCAGTCTATATAAAGTAAAGGTACTAATGATTCATCCTTACAACTTGTTATTACCACATTGAATACACTTCGAGGGATCTTCTCTCAAGTGTATTGGGTTCCCGCTGTAGATGAACCATGATGGGTTATCAGTCTCATCCCCAACCTCGACTTAAGGACCACAGCATGCTCAAGCCCCTTAGTCAAAGGATCAACTATATTATCCTGAGTTCCTATGAACTCTATAGCAATACTCCTATCAAACACAAGACCCCTTATAGACTTAATCCTAACTTGGATGTGTCTCTTTATTTTAGCATTATACTTAACACTTACGACTTTGTCGATAGTTGTACGGCTATCACAATGAATAGAAATGGCAGAAAGCGGCTTGCTTACTACAGGTAACATACTCATGAGTGCATGTAACCATTCAGCCTCCGTCCCCGTGGCATCAAGTGCACACAACTCAACCTCAAAAGTAGACAGAGTAATCAAAGTCTGTCTAGAAGACTTCCAGGACACTGCTCCCGCAAGGGTAAACACATATCCAGTCACTCCATTGGAACCAGATTTCTTAGCTATCCAACTTGCATCACTGTACCCCTCGTGTACCCCCGGAAATCTCCGGTAATGCAAGCCAAGAGAAATTGTTCCCTTGAGATATCTAAGAACTCTATCCAGTGCCTTCCAATGAGTCTTGTTCGGACAGCTTGTATATCTAGTTAACTTAGACATAAAATAAGAAATATCTGGTCTAGTCACATTAGCAAGATATTGCAAACTCCCAATAATCTGAAAATACCTTAACTGAGACACAGGAATACCTGAACTATTCTTGATAAGGCCAACTTTAGGATCGAATAGAGTACTAGCGATTCTACAATTTGAATAACCATACTTCTCAAGTATAGATTTCTCTATATGATGAGACTGTGACAAGGTTATTCCATCGGTTGACCGAGTCAACTTGATCCCAAGAATCACACTAGCTTCACCCATATCCTTCATATCAAAATGCCTTTTTAAGAAACTCTTTGTCTCGTTAATAATCTCAATATTGGTTCCAAACAATAAAATATCATCCACATATAGGCACACAATCACACATTCATTTCCTCTAACCTTATAGTAGACGCACTTGTCACTTTCATTAATTAAAAACTCAAAGCTTAAAACAGTTTCATCAAACTTCTTGTGCTAGTCTATAGGAGCTTGTTTTAGGCCATAAATGGATTTGACTAACTTACATATTTTCCTCTCATTACCAGAAGCAAAAAATCCCTCAGGCTGATCCATATAAATCTCTTCTTCAAGGTCACCATGAAGAAAAGCTGTCTTTACATCCATCTAATGGATGATAAGACCATGTACGGAAGCCAATGCAATAAGCAATCTGATTGTTGTCATTCTAGCAACAGGAGAGTATGTATCAAAATAGTCAATTCCTTCTCTTTGCCTAAAGGCCTTAGCAACTAGCCTAGCCTTGTACTTATCTATTGAACCATTAGGGTTTAACTTCCTCTTGAAAATCCACTTACATCCTATAATAGAACACCCAGGAGGGAGATCGACTAACTCCCATGTTCCGTTAGAAATAATGAAGTCCATCTCACTCTTCACAGCGCCTTTCCAGTGCCTTGACTCCGAAGAATCCATGGCCCGGCGGAAAGTTAAAGGTTCGTCCTCGACATTGTAAGTGATGTAATCACTTCCAAAGTCCTTGACTAGCCTTGCACGCTTACTCCTAGGTTCCTCTACTTTGTTAGGAGTAGAGCTACTATCAGGATCCGCCCCCACATTCGTCATCCTTTCCACATGATCGGGAATGGAACTCGATGTGTGAGTGGGATCATCATCAAAAGTACCTTGTGGTATACCAGTCTTCATAGGGAACACATCCTGAAAAAATATTGCATCACGAAACTCAACTATCGTATTTGCCATAATACCATCTATGTCAGATTTTAAAACCAAAAATCTCATAGCAATTGTGGTTTCAAGATAGCCTAGAAAGACACAATCAACAGTTTTCGGTCCTAGTTTCTTTCTCTTGTGTTCAGGGACAAACACCTTGGCAAGGCACCCCCCCACACGAAGATAACTCAAACTAGTTTTACGCTTTCTCCATAATTCATAAGGAATCTTATCCATGTGTTTCAGAGAGACTCTGTTCAGAATATGGCAAGCCGTATTCAGAGCCTCTCCCCATATGTACTTAGGCAACCCCGAATTAATCAGCATACTGTTAATTATATCTTTAAAAGTTCTGTTCTTTCACTCTGCCACCCCATTAGACTCAGGTGTGTATGGAGGAGTCACCTCATGAACTATACCATTGCTTGCGCAAAATTCATTAAATGAGGTACTCGAATACTCACCACCCCTATTCGACCTCAACCTTTTAAGTACTTTGCCAGTTTGTGTTTCAGCTTCATTTTTAAACATAATGAATTTATATAGTGCTTCATCTTTATGTTTAAGCAAATAAACATAACAATATCTACTACAATCATCTATAAAGGTAATGAAATATCTACAATGATCCTTAGTCAACACACCACCAAATTCACATATGTCTGTGTGTACTAAATCTAACAAGTCAGAATCCCTAACAACATTATGAAAAGGTTTCCTTGTTAATTTAGCAGTCACAAATACTTGACATTTAGTTTTCTTATCAATGGCATGCTTTGAAATCAACTCTAAATTCATCATATTCTTTAGAGCACCAAAATTTAAATGACCAAGTCGTAAGTGCCACAAGTCAGATGATTCTACACAATTAAAAGAAGGTGCAACACTATCATTAATAAAACTTCCCAAAATAGGCTCCATATTTATTAAAAATAAACCGTAAGACAAGTAACCCTTGCAATAAAAAGTACCAGTATGTGTAATAACTACTTTATTACATTTGAGATAAAGTTCAAAGCCATTTTTAACTAAACTGCTTCCACTAATAATGCTTTTACGAATAGAGGGAACATGATGCACTCTAGTGAGAGATAGAATCCGCCCAGAAGCAAACTTCAGGTCCACGTTTCCTATTCCAAGCACTTGAGCAGCACTAGCATTCCCCATCGTCACTGTCACTCCATGAGTCTGTTGATAAGATACAAACAGAGTAATATCAGCACAAATATACACATTAGCTCCAGTATCAATTAACCATTCATTAGACAGATAAGTGGAAAGTAGTTCAGGGTTGTAGTTAACATACCCCTCGTTGGCGTCAGAGGAAACAACCTCACTAACAACCATGTTAGCCACAGGCCCACTAGTGGTTGCAAGTCCAAGCACAGTATTTGCTTGAGCTACCATTCCAGCTTTTTTTGCTTTCTTCACAGGACAGTCTTTACTCCAATGACCAGCCTATCCACAAGACCAACAAGGTTTGTTTTCCTTTGGTTTTTTAGCCTTGTTCTTGTCATTTTTCGGTTTAGTGTTATCCTTCTTACTCACAGATTTCCTTTTCTGCCCAACAACCACTACGTTCACCTTCGAACTACTCTCATGTTCAATAGGCATCACATGTCCTTATTTGGACTTGTGTTGTTCCTACACAGAGATCTCCAGCATAAGGTTTGTCCATGTGATCTCTCCTTTCTGTCTTTTCAGGGAGAGAGCAAACTCCTCCCAAGACTTAGGGAGCTTTTCAGTCATAGCCATCACCTTCAACTTCTCAGGTAAGTCCATTCCAGACTCACCCAAAGCGTGCACCAACATCTCAAACTCATGTACTTGCTCAGTCATGGATTTGGTATCCACCAACTTGTAATCAAGAAACCTCGCCACAGAATACTTCTCAAGACCTTGAGAATCAGTATTATGGGTTTTGATCCAGCTTCTCCCACAACTGCTTAGCACTATAAGCATCCGATGAATAAACATCAAACAGAGTGTTCGCTAAAGCAGCCAGAATGGCTGCCTGTAACACCCCCTTCTTAAAAAAAGGAGATATTACTTATAATCCATAAAACCTGTAAACAGAGCACTAAGAACAATCCCTAAATAATAATTAAACTATCCAAAACCTTCAAAATAATATTAAATCTTCAAACAGTTCGAATCAATAATATAATTGTAAAAATCTCTAAAGAAAGAAATGAGTATGAAAAATGATTGAAGTCTAATATCCTAATTAATGAAATAGGGGTAACTCTCCATCACACAGTCCCGGATCCCCGTAAGCACCTGCCAGAAAAAGAATACGGCATGAGCCAAATGCCCAGTACGAAGTTGTAATACAATTTATAAAAATAGAAAATCAGATATAAATATTTCACAGTTTATAATAAAGTAATAATATTAAAAACAAGTATGGCTGAAGCAACAAAGGGGTAAGGATATTTCATACCGAGATCAGAACAGAACAAATACAAATACACACATCATAGGGTACCTAATGTGTGCAACATAATGGATAACGTGTACGGCATATACAATGTCACCATAAATCAAATTACAAATCAAACTCTGGGTGCACCCACGTATCCTGAACAAATATCAAATGCGCAAAAGCTCCTTCCAAGAGCTAACAGAAGGATACGCCGTGACCAATCACACTGTCACGGAAGTGTCATGTCATTGGTGCCGCAATGACATGGCTGTAGTACCCCTACAGCTGGTTAACTCGGTATACCCTAAATCACTAAGGGTTCAAAATAAAATATTCTCGCAAAATTTAAAATCACCTGATACAAGTAATTCAGATTTCCAAAACAAAGGGTGTCATAAATAATTTTTGAAAATCGCATAAACAGATTTCTAAAATTTTCCAAATCAAATTTTAAAATAATTTTCGGAAGTAAAAATGATCAGATAATATTAACGGAGCAAATAAAACATGGAATTGAGTGAATCAGAGATATTCAATTCTAAGATGAGTAGCGCTGAATAAAAAGGGGATAGAATCTGTACCTGAACTATCGCAATTTAAAGTTAATAATTCCGCAAACAATTCTCTAAACCCCATCTATATTACAAAATATAACATTACTATTAACAGAGATATTTTAATTGACATTTATAATCTGACCACATTAATTTAACAGTAATGACCCTTCGATATCACAAACTCCCTGCTACTCATGTATTAATCCCCTAATAACTTGACATGTACACATAAACTTTAGTAAAAGAAGAGATATAATACTAAGTTTTAAAATAAGTAGTGGAACAATTGACATAGCCATCAAATAAGTAAACTAAAGTTTGGTTTTTAACAACTCTATTTTAACTACCCACGGACAAATTCACGTGGCAGCACTAAGAGGATTTCTAATAAATTAAATAGGTAGACTTTAAGTATTGACTCATATCCATGGTGAGGTTATATCTTGACTCAAAACTGAATAATAAAATCAATTATTTTCCTTGTTCAAGACATGAATGGGTGAAGTGAACACACACATGAGGATAATACTTTTCATATTATTAAGTCGGGAATACATGCTTGTGCCGTTCTACTCTCTTGCCTCCTATTTCGTCTTACTATCTCTGCGGTTGTGTGAGTCTATTTTTCTTATTGGGTAAAACCCCCGACTTAGGGTTTTAATAATAATTCCATAAGTTTATAAAACAAGTTTTTATATTAAAGGTCGTACTATACTATTAGAATTTTGATAATAAACTAGATACGGTATTATATAACTTCTTTTTCTTTTCTTGTTAACAAAAAGTAATTCAATCATCAATCTAACTATAGTTTTATTATTATTATTATTATTATTGTTAATTATCAAAAATATAAAAAAAATCATGTATATTACACTGCCCTAACCACCCCATCCTTCTCAGCTCATAGCGCATAAACAGTCATAGTTTCAGTCTTTTCTTGATCCATAACAGGAGGATCATACTGCACCACCGGCCATAGACCCTTAACAGTTAACCAGAGCTTCATCTTTTTCTGCCAGCGAGAAAAAGAAGCCCCCCCACTGAATTTATCAGGAATACCCGATAAATCAATAGGTTGTGGAAATCTGTAAGTGGTCCCATCTATGGTGGACGCAGTAACACCAGAACTAGAACCAATAACAACAGGAGTCTCACCAACAGGAGTATCAGTTTCGTTAACCATCTCGTTAAATAGCTATATACCAAATAAACTCTTCAAGATTGTTGGAAAAGCAACAATAGTAAATTACTACTATACTAACACAATGAGGCAGTTATATAACCAATAACAAGAACAAGGCAATAGCACCAATAACGAAAATAAAACACGATGGTCGTAAATAAAAAAAAAATCAGCAACTATAAAAGAAAATTAGAAGAGAAAGAAAGCTTAGCGTAATGAAGCTTTCAATCACAGCTGAGTCACCAATCCCTCGAGAGGAAGAGGCTGTTCTTGAAGAGTTTATTTCCCTTACTTACTGTGTTCAGAGACTGCAATAACCCTCCCAGGATAAAATAGCAACAGCAGACCAGTTCACAACAACTCGATGTACAAACAGCGATCAGACCTCAATCGCCAAAACCTATGCTAATATGTATAATTTTGGAGGAGAGAAAAAGAGGAAGATGATAGCTAGGGTTTTACGTATGTATATTTCAACGTATATATTCCAAAATGTTTTGTTCAGTATAAATATTACATCCCAAAACATAACTGAATATGTTATATTAATTAAATAAATATTCTGACTTAAATGCATTTAATGAATACTTTCAGAATCTGAAACAGCCCATCCCCGGTGGATAATGCTTAGTACACCGATGGATAATCCATACATTATACACCGATGGATAATGCTCACTTAGTATCCCGACGGATAATGCACACTTTGTACCCCGGTGGATAATGCACACTTTGTACCCCGACGGATAATGTACACTTTGTACCCCGACGGATAATGTACACTTTGTACCCCGACGGATCATCAGTTCAGTGCATTTTGTACCCGGGAGGATAATCAATTCAGTGCATTTTGTACCCCGGTGGATAATGCACACTTTGTACCCCGGTGGATAATCAGTTTAGTGCATTACTCTAAATCCTGATATTCAGATTCAATATTTATATTAAAATAATATAATAAGTCAGTAAATATTATAATTAAATATTAAGTAAACTTCCTCGCTTACTTAATCAATGTGGGACAAACCCACACAACCCTTTTCAAACTACTAACTTCAACTCAATTTCTTTATGGATTATACTAAGAAAATGACTTAGATCCAAACATGAAAGTTTAAGTCCTCATTACAAAGAACAACCTCCAATAATTAGATTTAGGAAATTACATTAAGAACATGTCTAAAACATGCCTCAAACTTTCTATTTTCTAACATCTTTTGTGAGTTTATGGCACTTAATAACTAATTAAGCAACTGATAACGATTTTTTTAACTTGCCCATACTTTTTATTTATTCGATTTTGCATTTTTATTGTTCGTATTTTACATGTTTTTTCCATGATCCGATTAAGAGTTGGAGTCTTATTCATGGTGCTGCTGAAAAATCAATCAAACTTATTGACTCTGTGGCTAGCTAGTGTTATTCCCTTGTTTTATTGATGAGGAGCTCGGCTGATCAAAACATTAACAACCTGTAAAATGTGTGTGTATATATATATAATCCGAAGAAGATTATATCATATAGTCCGGTAGAAACAGAAAAGCCTAGATTTTTTTATATTAACTTTGTATAACTATGATACTATATTAATTAGTATACACAGGATGATATCCATTGCCATCGTTAATAAGATCGACATATCATACTGTTAAATGCAATTATGCAGCTGGAGCGTAATCATAGCCACCATCGTCATCGTCATCACCCTCAGACTCTGCAGGAGCGTAATCATAATGATCTGAATTTGCAGCACCATCATAGTTATCTGAATCCTCTTGGATGCCCTTATCGCACCACCACATTTCGCTACCAATCTCGAAAAGAATTGACATTTTCTATAGGTGTTGAAAAAAGAAATCAAGTGATCGAGTTCTCAAATTAATGCTACTACGTTGGTTTGTGTTGAGGTTCTTGGAGTGGTGTAAGTATTTAGCATACCATACTTTATACTTATATAGACGCAAAAAGGTGATAGAATCAGAGTATTGAAATTGTTCGACACAAGTTAACCACAAGGGGAGTGTGGAGTTGTTTTGAGAGGAGTGACTCAACGAGTGAGTCCATGTGTAAACCTGATATGGCCTTTCCACGTAGAAGATACACTGACAGGTCATATATAGCTTCCTTGCATGCAAATTAATTTATATATTCTTTAATATGTACTAATATGATCTCCGAAAATACATAATATTAGCTTTCTAACTTCTGGGATGCCAATTACAGGGGACACACAATATGCTGGGGAGACAGCGTGGTCTATTATGTACATAATTGGTTACAAAATTTTTGTACATAACCAATTTTTTACAGATTTTTATAACTATAGTTATACACCTATAATTCATTTTACAGGTAATCAAGTTCTACTCATAAAAATTAAAATATTCTATATCACGAAAATAAATTATAATTTTTTATTATAATATTAAGAGAGTACTTGTGAATAAAATTAAAATATTACATATTACAAGAAATGTTACAAATATTACAAATATTATGTTATTTAACATATATTATAATTTTATATAAAGTAATTGAATTTTATTATAAAAAAATAATTATAAATCCTTGTTACAGTTAAATATATAAGTATAATTCCATTCATATTTTTGAAATAATATTCTTTATATTATAGAGTTTTGATTACTTCTTATTAATCTTATTTGTTGTGATTTCTATAACGAAACTAATTTTTTTTAAAAATTAATATAAAAAGTTAAAATATATTCAGTGTATTTAAAAGAAACTATACGAGTGAATATTATCTGATTCTGAATCTGATAACATTCATTACGGATATAAGTAGATTCGTATAATCACTACAAAAAAACAAGGCTAGATTTGACCGATTAAATATGACCGCGACTAAATTTGACCTCTGGCTATCATATTTACGGTCAACCTTGGTTTATAGCTGGTCAAACTTACATTTGACTGACAACGGTCAAATTTGAAGTCAACCATTTATTTGCAACTGGTCAAGACTTAATTTTGACTAACAGCACCCAATTTTAATTTCTGCCAAATTTAGTTGGTCATATTTATTTTTTAGGTCCAAAAAAAAGAGAGGGAAAATCCCGCAAAGAAAACAAACTTAGATGGGTGCAAATTTGACCGCAGTCGATTATATTTAGGTACGGTCATATTTACCTTTTGACGCTAAAATTCCTGCCGAAGTTAAATGAAATTATCGAAAAAACAAATTTGACCGACGGCGGCTGTATTTACAAATTTGACTACCAGTGGTCAATTTTAAATTTATTTATTTTTGTTTATTTATTTTAATAAGTATTAAATAATTTAATAAATTCTAAAAAAATCTGAGGTACTCCAATAAAATAAACAACATATTAAAAATTATATTATTTACCAATCAAATTTTATTTAATAATTTTAAATAAAGGTTGATATTATATTTGTTCAAAAAAATTCCAAAATTAAATAAATATTTATTAATTTTTTAAAAAATATAACGTGTTTAGTACGAGAACATAGTATATAAGTTAAAAACTAATAAATAAAATCGTAATGTGTGTGTAAATAATATATCAGCCATACATTATATTTTTCAAAAATTTGTGTGTAATACATGATTTAGATTGGGATTTAGGAATTAGGTCGTTAACGTCTACGGTTACAACTTTTCTGATATTAAAATTATAATTTGAACAAACTAAGCGTACGAATGTTAACTTTGTTAGTTTTGAAGGGTTCATGAAAAAAATCACCCATTTGTAGACATTGCATCTTCACTATTAGAACGAATTAATTTTTTTATAAAATTTAAAATCCAGTGTTGTTGGTAAGATATAATTATTTTGACTCATCTAGATCATATTTATGCATATATTCAACCACAAAATTACAAGAAAAAAGTCAATAGACATCGGTTTTTGACCGATATCTATATTATTTGTCAACCGATATCTATAAGCCATATTTGTCAAAAAAAATTCTTGGTTTTGCCATCACTTAAAAAAAGATAGCGATACAAGCCATGTACACATAAATATTAATCTTATTATTTTTCTCATCTTTTCTAGAAGCAATTAGTATGCTAGAATGGAATTTCATTTTCAATTTACAATCTGAATTATCATTCTCATTCTTGACTTTCATTTCTGTTAAAAAATTAAACTACCTGTGAATATTGGCATTTGAGTGTTTACTTATTTAAAAATGTGTAATTTACTGGTTTTGGTGGTTATTAGCATGCAATCAGAAGCAATTAGTATGCAAGAATGGAAATCCGTTCTCATTTTATAATCTGAATTATGTCTAATTCTTGACTTTCATTTCTGTAAACAATTTAAAATACCTGTGAATATTGGCATTTGAGTGTTTACTTATTTAAAACTGTGTAATTTTCTGGTTTTGGACCTCATTTATCTTAAACTTTACTTTCAGATTTGGTATTTTGAACCAAAACTTCAAAATTATATATCCAACAAAAGAGCTTGTGTGATGCCCTCAATCTCGGGATTAGGAAATGAGGACCCACACAACATTAAACTATCATTAAATACGCATAAACCCCAATTAACTATTAACAGAATCAAACAGGATAAAGTTTGAGACGAGATTACAACTACCAACTATAATATATAAATTACAACCTAAAATAAAACTAAATTTACACAATCGATTCCGACTTGGATTCAACAGATAACCCATTGTATCTTTACACACTTTCCGACTAAGTGCTTGCTCACACATAACCTGTACTACCTGCTCTAGCATCTGGAAGCCTACAACATGGTAGGGGCCACCAGGTACGCTCTTACGAGTAGTGCGCCTATGTCTGGGCATCCTCTTGCTTAACTGTCATGGTTAAAACAAAGCAAAACATATGAGTATAAAACTCAGCAAGTAACTATATGACAGTTCTACGATACAATATCAATAATATTCCATTATTGCTTTTAAGGCATTCTACTTTACAATCTCCAGGTGGCAGATTTCTGTCTTTGGGCTATGAAAGGGTTAAAAAAAAAGTTTAGGCTTTCATGAATCAAGGCTCGAGATAGGACGAAAGACGACATTCATCACAAATCAACATTTGGATCTCAAAGGATCTCTCACCTGAAAAGCAACAATATATCTAACTCTGGAAAGCAATTATATGATTGATATCATTATCAGAATAGAATCAGGGTTCTCAAAACTGAATATCAAATAGTATCTCAATCAACTCATCACAAATAATTTTAAACCATTTCATTATTCAAAGAATCATTTGTTGAATAAGGAATTCAATTTCTCTTTATTAAACGATATGGAACCCTTGATTGGACTACTTTAACTTTCAATTCATAAGAGGTTCACAGGGAACAACAACGGGGTTTCTCAAGAATCAATAACGGGTATGGTACAAGAATTCAATATCAATAACGGGTTGAAATGACATCACATACATTGCTTCACTTCCAAATTCTAGGGTTTGCACTTCTATTTCCATCTTTTCAAAATTCTTGATCAATTCTTCTGATGAAGTTAATATATTCAATCTTTCTTTGCGGCTTAATGAATCCGCTACCACATTCGCCTTTCCAGGATGATAATTTATCGCATAGTCGTAATCTTTGATCAATTCTAACCATCTTCTCTGTCTCATATTCAACTCCTTCTGAGTGAAAATATACTTTAAACTCTTATGGTCCGTATAGATTTCACACTTTTCTCCATATAAATAATGCCTCCAAATTTTAAGAGCAAACACAATTGCTGCTAACTCCAAATCATGTGTGGGATACTTCTGTTCATGCGGCTTTAGCTGCCTTGACGCATATGCTATTACTTTCCCATGTTGCATTAACACACATCCCAATCCTTTATACGAAGCATCGCTAAAGATCACAAACTCTCCTTTTTCATCTGGTAACACTAGCACTGGGGCGGTTACCTACATCTTCTTTAAATCTTGAAAACTTTCTTCGCATTTATTTATCCACACAAACTTCTCATTTTTCCTTGTCAACTTAGTCAATGGAACAACAATCTTAGAAAAATCTTGCACAAACATTTTATAGTATCCTGCTAATCCCAGAAAACTTCTGACCTCCGTAGGAGTCTTGGGCCTTTCCCAATTCATCACAACTTCTATCTTAGCTGTATCTACTTTGATTCCTTCTCTATTGACTACATGTCCAAGAAACTGTACTGTAGCCAAAACTCACACTTTTAAAACCTGGCATATAACTTTTCTTTTCTCAAGATTTCTAAGGAAATCCTCAAATGATCCATATGGTCTTCCTCCGCCTTGGAATATATCCATATATCATCGATAAACACTATAACGAATTTATCTAAATATTGCTTGAACACTCTGTTCATAAGATCCATAAATGCGGCTGGTGCATTCGTCAAACCAAATGCCATTACCAAAAACTCATAGTGCCATATCTCGTTCAAAACGCTGTCTTGGGTATATCTTCTGCTTTAATCTTTAGCTGATGATACCCAGATCTTAAATCAATCTTGGAAAAACAAGTAGCTCCTTTTAACTGATCAAACAAGTCATCGATTCGCGGTAGAGGGTACTTATTCTTAATCTTCAACTTATTCAATTCACGATAGCCAATGCACAACCTCATACTTCCATCTTTCATTTTCATAAATAACATCGGTGCAACCCACGGGGATACACTTGGGCGTATTACTCCTTTATCCAACAACTCCTACAACTGCATTGTTAATTCCTTCATCTCAACTGGCGCCATTCGATAGGGAGCTTTCGATACTGGTTCTGTTCAAGGAGCCAAATCAATCGTAAACTAGATATCTCTATCTGGAGGTAATGCATGCAATTCGTCTGGAAACACATCGGGAAAATCTCTTAACCGGAATATCCGCCATCCTTACTGATTCTTTCTCCACAACTTTGACATGAGCCAAATAAGCTTTGCATCCTTGTCGTAACAATCGCTTTGTCTGAATAGCCGATAAAAACTTCCACTCTTGTCTTTTTCCCTTGAATATCACTTCAACACCATCCTTGGTCTTTAACTTCATATTCTTGCTTTTACACTCTATTTGCGCCTCATGGTTTGACAACCAATCCATTCCTAGTATAACGTCAAATTCTCCTAACTTAAAAGAAATTAAGTCAGCAGAAAAATGCTGACCTTCTATAACAAAATCACAATTAGGACAAATCCTATTAGCAGTAATTCTCTCTTGATTTGCTACTTCTATAATCAGATTGGGTTCAAGAGGGCACACAACACAATTTAATCTATCAAGAATACTTTCAGCAATAAAGGATCTAGTTGCTCCAGAATCCATTAATACTTTTACTTCTACTGAGTTTATAATGAGCATACCTGACACCACATCCACATCTTGCACCGCATCTCTCATTGTCATATTGAAGGTTCTAGCTCTAGGTTGAGCTGTTAGTGCTGGGAGAGGCGGCGGTCCGGCAATCCTAAGAACATTGGCCTTTTGAACAGGCTCCTTGCAGTTTCTGGCCATATGGCCCACTTTTCCACACTTGAAACAGGTTAAGTCAGGCTTCTTTGCTCCATTTGGGCACTCCGATGAATAATACCCTTTCTGATTACACTTAAAACATGTTACATCCACTTGTTACACCTTCCCGGGTGTCTCTTCCCACAAACTTTGCACTCTTGAATCTGAGGTCTACTATCCTTTCCCGGTTGTCCTGCCTTCTGGAAACGGTTCTTCAAAGCTCCGTTACCAGGTTTAAATTTCTGAACTTTTGGTTCTGACCTGCACCATGCTTTCTAAACTTCCCTCTAAACTTCGAGCTTCCTTGCTCTTGCTCCGAGCTCTCAAACTTCCTTTTCTACTTTTATTTTCTCTTTTTACAGCTTCACGTTCTCCTTCCACTATCATTGCCTTCTGCACCAAGGCGGCATAGTTCTTGATTATTAACAGTGCCACTGTGCCACTTGACTCTGAATCCATGGCCTAAGTCCCTGTTGGAACCTTTTGGCCTTCTTCGCCTCTGTATTCACATATTCAGGTACAAATCTAGAGAACTCCGAAAATTCACCTCATATTCCGCTACCGACATATCTTCTTGTCTAAGGTCCAAAAACTTCATCTCCAACTGATCTTGCATATAGCTTGGCAAATACTTTTCTAGAAACATCTTAGTAAACTTTCCCCACGACAACTCTTTCCCTTCAAGCAAAGCTTTAGAAGATTCCCACTAGAAACTCGCCTCGTCTTTAATGTAATAACTCGCATACTGGGCTTTCTTTTCATCCTTAACTTCTACTAACTCAAAAGCTTTTTCAATTTCTCTTAACCATGACTGAGATTGTATTGGGTCAGGCAAACCTAAGAACTCTAGGGGATGAACGGATTGAAAGTGTTTGAAGTTTCCAACTTTAGGGGCTATGGGTTGTTGTGAAAGCTGAGCAAGTCGGCTCATCATAGTGGTTTCTTGGTTCAGCTCTGGGTTCTTCTTCTTGGTGATCTGGTGAGTTGGCCATTTTCTTACAAACCTGATTGAGCAATTATTTAGCAATACGATAGCATGGCATTGATATATATAACAATATTTTACTACGAAATCACTTTTGCAGGTTTTAAGCTTTACCCAATTTTGCACATGCAATCCTATTACTACATAATTCTCATATCAGTTTTGTTTTCTCATAGCACAGGGTAAAATTCTCATGAAAAGATTAAACACGGTTGTATAGAAACATGGTATACAAAACAGTTATAAAGATTTTCAGGGTGCACAATAGGTATGATGAATTCAACAAGCCAAAGGTACATAAATAAAGGTTTGATTACAGCAAGATCTGAAAATAAGGTACAACAGGGTTAAACAGAGGAAAAACTGGAAAACTTCCCCTATCTACTCTAACTTCTAACAACTAATACTACAAAGTTCTAAAATACAACATAACAACTGAAAAAGGGATCCCGACATCTGACCAAGTATCACAAAGCCTACCGGCGCTGAAAAATAACAAAAACAACTACGGGCTCCACCAAATGTCCCGCCTGATCAACACTATCATCTAGTCATCCAGTATCTCTCTCAACACAACCAACATCCAGCGAATGATCTTATGTAGCCTCCGGGCCTCAGCATCAGCATCACTAGTGGATGGTCCCTCATCCAATCTCCTCCGGGCAACCTGCTCCACCAACTGAGTCCTAGCTCTCCACTCCACTATCACAACTGAAGTCCTCTTCCTAGAGTCTCGAATAAACCTATCCACCAAAGCTCCCAACTCAGGAATGCGGGATTAAACAAAGTCTCGATCCTGGGCTAACTTGCCACCAACACTGACAATCAGAATCTTAGGCATCTCAGACTCTGGCTCAAGGGATGGGGTCTCTAACTCTGGCCTCAAGGGTGATATCTGCATAGGAATCTCACTACTCTCAGATAGATCCTCCTCTAGATCTGAACTAACATATACAGGCTCCTCTGGAGAAGTTGGAATGGGGTCCATTAGGGTACCGGTCAAACTAATCTCTGAATCAGAATCACTACCACGAATAGGATCCTGAGAGAAAACACAAGACAACAACCAAGAAATAACATTAAGATAAAAGAAGACTTCCAACTAACTCACACCCTAACTCTAGTTGCCATTTTAGCTCATACACTTTCCTTAGACTATACCTAATAGTCTAACTAAACTCTATATGAGTCGAACACTCTCGCGATATAAATATATACCCAAAATACCCTTTTGTCCTAACTTGTCTCAATGACTAGATCCTCTAGCTCTGATACCAACTTATGACGCCCTCAATCTCGAGGTTAGGAAATGAGGATCCACACAATATTAAACTATCATTAAATACACGGAAATCTCGATTAACTATTAACAGGATCAAACATGAGAAAGTTTGAGACAAGATTAAAAGTACCAACCATAATATATAAATTACAACCAAAAATAAAACCAAATTTACATAATCGATTCCGACTTGGAATCGACAGATAACCCATTGTATCTTTATACACTTTCCGACTAAGCGCTTGCTCACACATAACCTGTACTACCTGCTCTGGCATTTGGAAGACTACAACACGGTAGGAACCAACAGGTATTCTCTTACAAGCAGTGCGCCTAAGTCTGGCCATCCTCTTGCTTAACGTTAGAACAAAGTAAAACATATGAGTATAAAACTCAGCAAGTAACTATATGACAGTTCTACGATACAATATCAACAATATACCATTATTGCTTTTAAGGCATTCTGCTTTACAATCTCTAGATGGCAGATTTCTGTCTTTGGGCTATGAAAGGGTTATGAAGAAAAGTTTAGGCTTTCAGGATTCAAGGCTCAAGATAGGAAGAAAGCCAACATTCATCACAAATCAACATTTGGATCTCAAAGGATCTCTCACCAGGAATGCAAGAATATATCTAACTCTGGAAAGAAATTATATGATTGATATCATTATCAGAATAGAATCAGGGTTCTCAAAACTGAATATCAAATAATATCATTTGTTGAATAAGGAATTCAATTTCTCTTTATTAAATGATATGGAACCCTTGATTGGACTACTTTAACTTTCAATTCATATTATTAATACGGGTGATCATCCCGTACCGACCTCCATCTGGTCTTTAAGGTACCTATGGCATAATTTCATCCTTAAATTGGACTAGCCCCGCTAGTCTCTCATATAGCTGGACTAGTCCCACTAGTCTCTTACGCCTCAATCCGATCCATCAGGAATTCATTTGAAAAACCTTTGGAAGAAATATGGTTTTACTACGTTCATTTTAACATTACCAAGAATATGAAATCGTTCGGACTCTTTCAAGTCGAAACTCATTCTTAAGTTCAATTCAAGAATTCAAAGAAATGAATGAATCAACCGTAAGCAAAATTTAATACCAAGGATCTTGATCAAATGATAAACAGGGTATCCAGATAGGGAATCAAAACAGTTCTAAGGATCATCACAGAATAGGGTATTCAAAAGAAAGATTAATCAGCAATATGCAAGGGAAATGGGTAAAAGTTATTATAAGGATCATGAGCATTCAAGGTATCCAAAGGAATCAGTAAGTAATTAGAATATGAATCAACAGGGTTACTACAAGGGTTTGGGCAATAAGCATATCAAGTCATTGCAAGAATCAATAACAGGTTCATAGGGAACAACAACAGGGTTTCTCAAGAATCAATAATGGGTATGGTACAAGAATTCAATATCAAGGTTCAAGAATCAATGACATCTTCACAAGTGCTATAAAAGTTCAATACTCTATCATGGCATGAACAATATCCTCTCTATAAAATTTATACAAGTAATCAGAGTCACTTGCCTGAATTCCCTTTCCTGTTTTACAAGGGTTAAACTACTTCCACCTAGTACACTTTTCCCTTTCCTAGCCTGAATGCCTTATCGCTCTGAATCTACAATTCAACAATCAAACCCTAATTAGATTCTCACTCGACGTTCCTATAACGCTTAAAAATTCCCTTTATCGCAATACCCCAAGAGTATATATATACTCAATCATATACACAAGGAACGCTTATACCATATACTCGTATACTTTAACCAAATAGCCATCGAATCACATATTGCAATGCAATTACAACACATAGCATATAATCCTTAAATCTAAACTCTATACTTGAGTCACAATAACAATTATACAATCTCGTATCATAATAACTCAATACTTTCTTTTATTTCATTTAATTCGAACCAAAACAAACAAATAAACCACATAACTCTTAGAAATCTCGCATGCATTCTCTTGGTAAGATATTGGAATCAAATCAATTACTTTTATACTTAAAAACCATTCGGCATTAACACCAAACACAATTCGTGAATCCAACAATGACATGCAAGTACCAAAATCACATATAAACTCGAGATCAAGCCAACACTCATCCCTTTTTAAATCATTTTTAACTTGAGTATTTACATGCAAAGCTATAGATTGACATGCATTAGATATTTCACCCCAAACAAATTCAATTTCCTCCTCACAACCCAATTAAACACATAATTTAAACCCTAAACATGGTTGATCAATCACTTTAACACATAATTCAACTTAATTTCTTAAAAAGAAGTAAGAACATTCGAATTTTCCAAGAACCGAAACATGCATGCATCACTTTGGATCTTTTAACCACAACTCAATCTATGTATTATATAATCTCTAAAATCAATTAACAATAAACCATTTACATCAACAAAGTCAACTTAATCTTTTCAAAATCAAGAACCATTCGGCTTTTTAAAGAAACATCATATACAACCACAGAAAATTGAGTTTTAGTGCTTTAGAGTTCAGTTTATACATCACTACTCACCACTGGTTCACCGGAGTTCATCACCGGTGGCGGTGGTTTCACGGTGGTGCCCCCATTCGGGGGTTTCCAACCTTGAACCTCTGATTTCTCTCCAAAAATCACAGTAACACACACATGCAATACACAATCATCACAGAAATCACATCATCTCGAGTTTATAAAGCAAGAACTCGACACTCGGCTCAAAATCGAATGCAAAGACACACACACACACACACACGCATGCAAGCATCGACACACACATGCACAAGAATCGAAGCTCATATATGGAACAAGGATGAAGTTTCATGGAGGATTTCAAAGAAATAGAGAGGGAGAGAGACTATATACCGAGAGATAGGTAGAGAGAGAGAGAGAGAGAGAGTGAGAGAGAAAGAGAGAGAGAGAGAGAGAGAGAGAGAGAGAGAGAGAGAGAGAGAGAGAGAGAGAGAGAGAGAGAGAGAGAGAGAATGAGAGAAGAGAGAGAGTAGAATGGGAGGGGCAATTTAGGTATTTACAAGAATTTTCTTATTTTTATTCTCTTTTCTCTTTTATTCAAAACTCCAAAAATGAATTAAACGATGAATAACTCTCTCAGAGAAGTTGGGAATGCAAAGAATAATGATTTTATAATAAAGATCTTGAAATTAGCTTTTCGGCTATATTTTAAAAATAATTTTTGAGTGAACGGTTGATTTACTACGGATTTTACAAGATTGCGTGCAAAATAGAATTATAACCTGATAAAATCATTTTAAAATACTCTGATCACGAAATAAATCCGTCTATCATTTTTATAAAGTCTCTAGGACTATACTGAAGATAACAAAATAAATTTCACACCTTGAACATATTCGAATAATTTTACAAAAAGTGAGGAGTAGTAGCCTCTCCTCACTCCTTTATATAAGAGGAAAAGGGAAGTTGAAGGGACAAAAGCCCATTAAGGATAGAGGCCCAAAGAAAAAAGCCCAGAAAAAGGAATATTCCAGAATATTCCAAGGAATTCTAGAGAATTCTAAATCAATAAAGAAGCCCAATAAGATTTAGTAAGGCCCAATAAAGAAGCCCAGTAAGATTTAGTAAGGCCCAATAAAGAGGCCCGGTAAGATTTACTAAGGCCCAATAAAGAAGGCTAGGCCCAAATCCGATTAGAATTGGAAAATACAATACCCTTAATTGTAGCCCTAAAAGATGTAAGGCCCAATGAAGAAGGCTAGTGGAAGACTAGAATTCAGGTCGAAACCCAGGTCGTGAATCCTGCCCGAAATCTTTCGAGCAGGTACCCGAAAATAACGGGTAAAAAAGACCAGAATTCATGTCGAATTCCAGGTCGTAAATCCTGCCCAAAATCTTTCGAGCAGACACCCGAAAATAACGGGTATCACAGAACTGGATTGAGGTCGAAACTTCGACCAGGAATGAGGTCGAATGAACCAAGCATTTTTCAAGAATGGGGTCTAAAAAACCTAGACTAAAATCCAGGTCGAAAATCGACTAGGATCCTGGTCGAAAACCAGGTCGTAGATCCTAGTTGAAATCCTTCGATAAGGAAGCATGAAAAACAGAGAATTTTTGAACAGGATTCAGGTCGAAATGTCGACTAGGATCCTGGTCGAAATCCTAGTCGATAAATTCAAGACTAGGAATTGAAAAAAGGGTAAGTTTTCGACCTAGATCCAGGTCGGAAGTTCGACTAGGATCCTGGTCGAATTCCAGGTCGTGGATCCTAGTCGAACTCCTTCGACCAGGATTGCAAGGCTGACCCATATCTCGACTAGGATCCAGGTCGAAATTTCGACTAGGATCCTGGTCGAAAAAGGGCTGGAAGTCTGAAAAATCCAAAAATAAGGATAAATCCCAGAAAATAAGGGAAAAATCCAGAAAAATAAGGATAAATCCCAGAAATTAAGGGAAAAATCCAAAAAATTAGGGAAAAATCCCGGAGTCAAGGAAAAATTCATGTAAATTAAGATAATTCCTGAATAAAAGGAATAGAAGTAAATCGTTGTAAACGTGTAGGTCGCTCCACACTTTACGCAAAACGATACCCTGTAAGGGAATAAATGAACTTAACTTTTGTGAAATCTTATACGGTTTCCCAAAAGTTGAGGGGCAAATGATAGGGATAGATAAATCCTGATTACATAATTAAATATTACAGTTTGGGCTGCAAGGCCCAATAAGAAGATGTATGATATTCAGACCAGAAAGGTTAGCATGTTGATCAGGCCTGATGGACCAGATCAGGCCAGATGGAACAAAGAAGGCCCAAAACCCTGTATATTAATTAATTACGAAATTAATTAATAAGGGAAAAATCAGCTATTGAGAAGAGTCACGATAAGGATATAAATCCTTGCAGATTAGCCTCAAGGGGACCTAAAAGGATAAGGAATCAGTTTTCTACTATCTAGGACTCCAAAGTCCATTCTAATTATGAGACTTGCCCACAAAGTCTCCTATACCAAGTCCAATTCAAGGACTCCCAACATCTATATAAGGGGCCTCACCCCACAGATTAGAACTATGTTTTTTAGCTTGATTCTCTAATTCACAGAGATACGTAGGCATTGAAAGGAATATGTCCTAAGTCCAATCATGAATTACGATTTAGGAATAACTTCCTGTGTAATCTGTTTTGATTTCATTGATATTAATAAAAGACTTGTTTTGTTTTTATTAAGGGCTCTATCTATTTAAGTGTTTAAATAAGATATACCATAGTTTAGAGTAAATCTTTTTATAGATTATGATGAGATCATAATAGTGAGACCTAAAAGATGATAACTCTAAACTTAAATAGTTCCTGATCATAGGATTACTAACTGGTAATTAATAATCCGCAAAGATCGGTACATACTATGCTTGCTTCATTATGAATGATGTCTGTTCTCATAGACATTTGTGTGGTGACGCTATAGCTAGTATGTAGGTGCTTATTATAGAATAAATTCACTGAACATGACTCGCACAGCTGAACAACTGATGGAGTTCACTCACGTGTCAGCAGTTGTTCACATAGTGATAGTTGTACAAGTATCCTTAGACTTGAGGTCATCATAGTCATCTTGTGTACACTGAACTATGCTTTGGTTTAGTTCTTAGTCTCCAGGGACAATTATTAGGGCTCTACTGGGTATAGGAATTTGTACACGAAGATAGTGTATGATCAATAAATGATCTACCCCTTCCAGTGAAGGAAGCGAATGTTCAAGGCTGATACACTTATGCTAGTTCAGGAATCTCTGGCCAGAGTGAATGAAATTAGAAAGGAGTTTCTAATTTGCATAGAACTAAGCATAGTAAATGGTAAGAAAGTGATTAAATTAGATAGGCTTGACACGAGATCCATGCCTTGTATTTAATCGGGACATTGTAGGGTAGAAGGAATTTATTGTACGGTAACTATTCACTGAATAGGTTCTTGGTATTTTAAGCAGTGAATTCATATTATCCGGATAGTCGTGATATGCTGAGAAGTATCCCTCACGATGTAGAATAAATGTGATTAATTAATTAATCATATTTAATAAATTAGAGAATTTATATAAATAATGATAAAATAGTTTTATTATTATTTATTTCTACTACCGGCTTAATATTGAACCTACAGGGTCACACCATAAAAGGAAAATGATTTAATGGTGGAGGAATTAATTAATAATGGCTAAAAACTATTTATTTATGAAATAAATAATTAATTGGCAAACTTAATAATTGATTAAATGAGATTTAATTGATTATAAATTAATTAAGAAAAAGTTCTTAATATTATTAATTAAGGATTTAATTTTTTGGAAATTAAATCAAGAGAGAGAATTATTTCTAAAGTGTTTAGAAAAAGGATTAATAATTAAAAGGTGTTTTAATCATTAATGAGAATAATAAATGGGATAATAATAATAATATTTATGGGAAAATTTCAGCTGAAAATTTTGCCTATAAATATACCATTATAAACCCTATTTTTATTTTAACCCCAAAATTTTATAAAACCTAATTCTCTCCACCTCCTTCTCCTCCTTAACGTCGTTTTCTTGGTGGATACCGGTGGAGTACTTCACGTTTGAGGAGCAGCTGCTAAGAATCTCCGATCGTTACTCTTGGATCGCATATTAAAGGTTAGTAATCGATCCCTACGTTTTTACCATGATTTATATGCTTTTATTTGGATTTTGTATGTGTAAAACTGTTTTACCATGCCTCTGCTGCGATTAAAATCCAACAATAGTATCAGAGCTTAGGTTGTATGCATATAGATCTGTGGTAAAAATTTCAGAATTTTATGTGCTTGTATGAATTAATTATGATTTTTACAAGTTATATTATGGATTAATTTTGTCTGATGAGAAATCGTTTCTCATAATAATTTTGAATGTTGATCTGGGTTCTACAAGTGTTGTAGATCGTCTGGGTATTTTTTTCATAATTTTATGATGTATAGATTATTTATTATGAATTTTTGAAGTTGTTGTAATTAAATTCGTAATTAAATAATCATATATATATATATATAAATTGTAAGTATGTATATATATTTGTACATCTGTTGCATCTGCTGCTTGTCTGACTAATGCACGGAAGAAAAGACAGAAAAAGAACAGGTACGGCAGAAAGAATGTCAGGCTCATTTTCTGTGCAGAAGCAACGGCGGCTGCTGCAGGCGCGTGTGGCGCACGCGCGCGCGAAGGGGTGTCACGCATTCCGGGAATGCGTTACACCCTGTGGCGCATTCACGGAATGCGTTACACCTTTTAATGGCTTAAAAGGTTTGTAACGCATCACCGGAATGCGTTACAGGGCTTGTAACGCGTTCCTGTAATGCGTTACAGCCCGTCTCCGTTTTAGGCATGCAATATATCGTTGGATTCGTTTTTCCGAGACGGATCTAATGGAGTGATCAAATTTTAGTTTATATAAAAGTTTTGAACTGTTTATATTTCCGAAAGTGTTTTAAAGCTATTTTTAACTGTTTTAACTGGTTTTAAATGCTTCATGTGATACATAGAGATGTATAATGCTTAGACTAATATGCTAGATGATGTAAAATGTCTACCTTGATGTTTATTCATGTTTATATATGTGATATATGCTTAGTTTATCATGCGATGATAGATTTAGGTGAACTTAAATGAACATAAGGCGTTTGTTAGACAACCTAGTATAGTGAAAGTGTTTCATAACCTTAATAATAATATTATGAATACAATCATGAGATTCTTGTGTTTATGAAACACGTAATTGAATATGAATTTTTGATATGAGAGAAAGGATGATTCTGTCAACAACAGATTTTTATCTGTAAGAAAGGGTTATTAAGTGACGCCTCTTGACAATGCTCCACCCGATCTGGGAATCATCTGATTATTGATTATTGATTTGAAATATTTAATTTAAAAGGAAGAATTTCTTTATAATATGATTATGATTGTAACATAATATCATCCCTCTAAAATTAAATAATATCAAGTAGTAATTGGCCAATGATACAACGGGCGTGTGTCGGTCATAGCCTTCCAATATGATAGAAAAGTAGTTCTTATTTTTGAATCATTGTGGATTCGTGCTACAGCCGAGGGCTTTGATTTCGAAATAAGAAATACTTGTCTATTACATAGAGATGTGTACATTGAATAAGAATCTAAAGGTCGGTACGTGCCACAGCCGTGATCCTTTGGGGACTGATTCAACTGTACGGAATGTTGGGTTAGACTTGACTTAGAATATTGAGTTTGTCGTGCCACAGCCGAGACTCAATTATTCAAGAGGCTAAAGTTTGATTAGGGAATAACATAAGATGTAATTGACAAGAGTTGTCTGCCTATTGAATATTACATGGTGGTTCATGCTATAGCCGGGGTTGTGTAATGGAATGTAGGATCCCTATTCCCACTAGCATTATGAATGCTTAATTTTTCACGTAGGGGGTTGAATAAATTAGATAAACTAGTGGGAGCCACTTATGAATAAAGACCCGATTCATATAGTGTTTTTAAAATGAAATTGAATATTTGCTAAGTGTTTTTATGTGTTTATCATTTACAGATTTACAATATACATTATGTCTTCTGCACTATCACTCAGGAGCATACTGGATGCTCACAAGTTGACTGGTCCTAATTATGCTGAATGGCTTCGAAACTTGAGAATTATTCTCAGGATTGAGAAGCTGGAATACGTGATTGACTCACCTAAGCCTACTGAACCTACTAGTGATGCACATAATGATGAACATGTTGTGTATCGTAAGTGGGTAGATGATGCAAATGTTGCTAAATGCATCATGCTAGCTTCCATGAACATTGAGCTACAGAAGCAACATGAGCATATAGATGCTCACACTATCCTCATGCATCTACAAGAGTTGTATGATGTTGCAGGGAGGACAGCTCGATATGAGATATCGAAGGAGTTGTTCGGTTGTAGGATGTCTGAAGGATCATATGTGAATGACCATGTACTTAAGATGATCAATTTGATTGAACGTCTTGGACAACTTGGTTTTGCCATGGATGGGGAGCTGAACCAAGACATGGTCTTGCAATCGCTTCTGAGTTCGTTCTCGCAGTTTGTTGTGAAGTTTCACATGAATAAGTTGGATGTCAGCCTGCCTGAACTCCACAACATGTTGAAGACCGCGGAATCAAATTTTCCCCCTAAGAAGAGTTTTGTTCTTCTAATTGGTGAAGGTTACAATCCTAAGAAAAGGAAGAGGAACCCTTCCAAGAAGAAGAAAGTAGGTGAGAAAACGCCGGTTCCACCAAAAGCTGAAGACCCCAAGAGCAAAGTTGTTTGCTTTCACTGTAACAAGGTGGGGCACTGGAAGAGGAACTGCAAGGTTTACCTTGCAGAATTGAAGAAGAAGAAGGGTAGTGAGACTACCGCTTCTGATTCAGGTATGTTCAATGATAGAAGTGAATATGTCATTAAATCAAATTTCTACTTGGGTATTAGATACCGCCTGTGGTTCTCATATCTGCAATTTGTTGCAGGGACTAAGGAGAAGTAGGACTCTTGAGGAAGAGGAGGTGATTCTACTGATGGGAAATGGAGCAAGAGTTGCTGCTGTAGATGTAGAATCATTTCATTTACATATGCCAACGGGCAAGACTATTGTTTTTTAAATAATTGTTATTTTGTTCCCTTGATTGTGAGGAATATTATTCCCATGTTAGACTTGGCTGGATTTTCATTTATTATTGAGAATAATGAATGTTCTATTCTTAAAGATAATATTCTTTATGGACGTGGTGCTTTAAATAATGGTCTATATATATGCGACATAATTTACTTCAGATTGAACAATCTAATAAAAGAAAAGGGATGATGAAAATCTCACTTTAAAGTGGCACTGCAGTCTCCATTTAGTAGACATGGAGAGAGGACTGCAAATTTGCTAGGAATGGTACACACAGATGTATGTGGACCAATGTCTAAGCAAGCAATTGGTGGATTTTCATACTTCATTACTTTCATGGATAATAGATCTAGATTCGGATATGTGTTTGATGAAACACAAGTCTGAAGCCTTTGAAAAGTTCAAAGAGTATAAGTATGAAGTGGAGAAACAAACCAAACATAGTATTATAATTCTTTGATTAGATCGAGGTGGTGAATACTTGAATGGAGAGTTTCTAGATTATCTCAAAGTAAATGGTATAGTCTCCCAGTGGACGCCTCCAGATTGGTATCTGAAAGGATAAATCGAACTTTGTTAGACATAGTTCGGTCCATGATGAGCTATGCAAATCTTCCAGTATTCCTATGGGGTTATACATTGGAAACCTCAGCATATTTACTGAATAAGGTGCCTTCCAAATCTGTTCCTCAAACTCCGTATGAGATATGGAAAGAAAGGAAACCGAGTCTTAAACACGTTAAGATTTGGGGATGTCCAGCTTATGTCAAGTAAGTTGACCCAGATAAGCTGGAATATCGATCCGTAAAATGTAGTTTTGTGGGATATCCTAAAGAGACTTTAGGGTATTACTTTTACACCGATCATCGGGTGTTTGTCTCCAGACATGCTACCTTCTTGGAAAAGGAGTTTATCCTTGAAGGAAACAGTGGGAGCAAAATTGAACTTGATGAAGTTCAAGAAGCACAAACTACTATGGATCAAGTGGAAACACCTGTTCTGACTGAACAACCTTTTGTGGAACAGCCCATTCATAGAACAGGGAGAGTGTCTCTCCAACCTGAGATGTAATATGGCCTTGTCATTGAGAATGACAATGAGTTGTCGATCATTGATGATGACGACCCTGTGACCTATAATGAGGCTATGAGTAGTGTTGACTCAGAGAAATGGCATAGTGCCATGAAATCCAGAATGGAATCTATGTATACGGTATACAAAAGATAGATTATAGCAGATGGCCAGGTGGAGACCTATAAGGCCAGGCTTGTGGCAAAAAGATTCAAACAAAGGCAATGGATTGACTTTGATGAAACCTTTTACCTGTAGCCCAGTTAAAATCAGTTCGGATTTTGCTTGCGATTGCCGCTTACTACGACTATGAGATCTGGCAAATAGCCAGATGGTTTTCTTTCCAAGAGAAAAGAAAACCTAGTGTGTAAGCTGCTACGAACCATATGTGGTTTAAACCAAGCTTCTCGAAAGATGGAACATTCGTTTTGATGAGACAATCAAAGAGTTTGATTTTATCAAAAATGTAGATGAACCATGCGTCTACAAAAGGGTTAGTGGGAGCGCGGTAATATTTCTTATATTGTATTGAATTAGAGTTGACACACATAAAAACATAGCAGACCCACTCACAAAGCTACTTTATGAAAGTCACTTTGATCGTCAGAAAGACAAGATGGGTATTAGATACCAGAGTGATTGGCTTTAGTACAAGTAGGAGATTGAAAGGAATATGTCATAAGTCCAATCATGAATTAGGATTTAGGAATAACTTCCTGTGTAATCTGTTTTGATTTCATTGATATTAATAAAAGACTTGTTTTGTTTTTATTACGGGCTCTATCTATTTAAGTGTTTAAATAAGATATACCATAGTTTAGAGTGAAGCTTTTTATGGATTATGATGAGATCATAATAGTGAGACCTAAAAGATGATAACTCTAAACTTAAATAGTTCATGATCATAGGATTACTAACTGGTAATTAATAATCCGCAAAGATCGGTACATACTATGCTTGCTTCATTATGAAGGATGTCTGTTCTCATAGACATTTTTGTGGTGACACTATAGCTAGTATGTAGGTGCTTATTATAGAATAAGTTCACTGAACATGACTCGCACAGCTGAACAACTGATTGAGTTCACTCACGTGTCAGCAGTTGTTCACATAGTAATAGTTGTACAAGTATTCTTAGACTTGAGGTCATCATAGTCATCTTGTGTATACTGAACTATGCTTTGGTTTAGTTTTTAGTCTCCAGGGACAATTATTAGGGCTCTACTGGGTATAGGAATTTGTACATGAAGATAGTGTATGATCAATAAAGGATCTACCCCTTCCAGTGAAGGAAGCGAATGTTCAAGCCTGATCCACTTATGCTAGTTCAGGAATCTCTGGCCAGAGTGAATGAAATTAGAAAAGAGTTTCTAATTTGCATAGAACTAAGCATAGTAAATGGTAAGCAAGTGATTAAATTAGATAGGCTTGACACGAGATCCATGCCTTGTATTTAATCGGGACATTGTAGGGTAGAAGGAGTTTATTGTAAGGTAACTATTCACTGAATAGGTTCTTGGTATTCTAAGCAGTGAATTCATATTATCCGGATAGTCGCGATATGCTGAGAAGTATCCCTCACGATGTAGAATAAATGTGATTAACTAATTAATCATATTTAATAAATTAGAGAATTTATATAAATAATGATAAAATAGTTTTATTATTATTTATTTCTACTACCGGCTTAATATTGAACCTACAGGGTAACACCATAAAAGGAGAATGATTTAATGGTGGTGGAATTAATTAATAATGGCTAATAATTATTTATTTATGAAATAAATAATTAATTGGAAAATTTAATAATTGATTAAATGAGATTTAATTGATTATAAATTAATTAAGAAAAAGTTCTTAATATTATTAATTAAGGATTTAATTTTTTGGAAATTAAATCAAGAGAGAGAATTATTTCTAAAGTGTTTAGAAAAAGGATTAATAATTAAAAGGTGTTTTAATTATTAATGAGAATAATAAATGGGATAATAATAATAATATTTATGGGAAAATTTCAGCTGAAAATTTTGCCTATAAATATACCATTATAAACCCTATTTTTATTCTAACCCCAAAATTTTATAAAACCTAATTCTCTCCACCTCCTTCTCTTCCTTAACGTCATTTCCTTGGTGGATACCGGTGGAGTGCTTCACATTTGAGCAGCAGCTGCTAAGGATCTCCGATCGTTGCTCTTGAATCGCATATTAAAGGTTAGTAATTGATCCCTACGTTTTTACCACGATTTATATACTTTTATTTGGATTTTGTATGTGTAAAAGTGTTTTACCATGCCTCCGCTGCGATAAAAATCCAACAGGCATATCGTAAAGGTAGAGTTAAGCTACGAAACACGAGAGCAGCCAAATCGAGCCTTGAAGCTCACGTTCCTTAGTACTAAATACAACAATCATATATATTAGTTTTTAATCCATAACAACTGTATAAATGGTAAAACAAATAAAGTTATTTTGATATAAAATTTTGGTCAAGTCACTACTAAATATATATATCTATTGACATTAATACGGTTGGATCGTTGAAATTTATTTTTAAAAAAATCGAAATACCAATTCAGGTTTAAACAGTAGTTAGCTGTACTAGTCAAACTGAAGTTTGAATGTTAAAATGATAACCCAAATAAAATTATATTGATATGAAACTTTGTTTATATCACTAATATATATATATATATATATCTATTGATATATATCTATTGACATCCGTATGGTTGAATCATTGAAAAATAATTTTAAAAAAATCGAAACAACAATCCAGGAATAAACACTAGTTAGTTGTACTAGTCAAACTGAAAATTGACTATTAAAATGGCAAAAAAAATAAAATTATTTTGATATGAAACTTTGTTTACATAACTAATATATATCTATTGATATCCGTATGGTTGGATCTTTGAAAAATATTTTAAAAAAAATCGAATCACCAATGCAGGAATAAAAAGTAGTTCACTGTACTAGTCAAACTGAAGTTTGACTATTAAAATGGCAAACCAAATAAAACTATTTCGATATGAAATTTTGGTTATATCACTAATATATATCTATCGACATCCATATATAATAAATATTAAACGATGCAACCGTACAAATGTTAAAATAGAGGGGAATTTATGATAAAATCAACCAAAATTATAATTTTAAATTTTAATTAAAAAAGTGAGTTGTTCAAATAAATTAAGATTTTATAACATTTTTAAGAAAAAGATTAAATAATTATAATACTTATGTCCTAGAATTAAACAAAATTAAATTTCTTAACATAAATTATAAGAAATTAAATAAATTGACACTCCTAAATTCAACCAAATGCAGTTCAATCTAATGACAAGTTAGCAATCCGTGTGAACAACATCTAACGCACCAAATTGAACCCCCAAAATAATGATCCAATGGATATAATTATACATAAAAACAAAAATAAAATAAAATACCCACCCTACCTCACCCACTTGCTTGACTCACGCCTCCAGCACCCTCCCCCTTCTTTTCTCTCCCAACCTCCCCCCTTCCCTTATTCTCTCCTCCTACTACCCCTCTTCTCTTCCCGATTGATTTTCCGGCCAAATTTTATCATCCTTTTTCTCCCATTTTCTTCTTTACATCAACTTACTCTCTTCTCTAAAACCCGAGTGAGCACCCCCGCTCCGAAAAACACTCTTATATCTTCGTTTTTCAAACTAAAACTTAAGTGGGTCTTTAAAATTTTCAGTTTTAAACCTATTTTTGGTTGTGGGTTTGTGTTTGGGAAGATTACATGAGTATGCTTGTGAAAAATTCGAGGTGAAATTCATTATTTACGTGAAGTCGAATTTTGCATAATTTTGGATTTAGTTTTTTGTTCTTGATATTAATCATCTATTAATATGATTATTGATAATTGATTATATATATTTTTAGCTTTGTTTTGTGATATTGAGTGTCTAATTTGGTTGAGTTTACATAATTTCAAATTTGGCCGGAGTTGTTAACATTTTGGATCGAAAAATAGATTGTAATGATGATGTGTTATTGATATGGTTGTTTCTGGATTGTAGGTTCATTGTAGACAGATTTGATGTATGAAAATGAATAGAAAGATCCCGTTTCAGGCAAAATCTGAACTTCTGGATTGACTGCCGGATTTTTGAAGCTCACCGTAATCTGGAATTTTCCGGTTCCAGCGAGATTTTTTTTTAATCCTGAATTTTTTCAATTTGACTGCATTTGGTCGAATTTAGAATCATAAATTCATCTATATATGGCCGTATTTATTTATAAGCATTACATTTTGAATTTTTTTAAAAAAAATAATTTTTTGGGCGGGATTTTTAATTTTTAAATGAAAATTCAAATTTGACCGTCTACGGTTGAATTTGACCGGTTGTATTTAGACGGTCGTATTTAGACTAAATACAACCGACTACTAAATATCACACCCATATGTACGACCGGGCTTAAAACCGGTCGTATTTAGCTAAATACCACCGTTGGCGGTCGTATTTAGTTAAATACGACCGATTTTGAACCGGTTGTATTTAGCCGTTTTTCTTGTAGTGATTTCTCGCAATGATGTTTGTTATTTATAATACAAATAGATATAAACACAACTCAAATAATTATAAATTTTTTCATTTTTTCTAATTCAATCAAATTCCTTCACTTCCGATTTTTTCAACTCTCACATAAAATTATGAATCAAAATTTTATCAAAAATATAGAGAAGAGTATCCATCCAACATATAAAAAAAGCTCATATGTAGTGTGATTATGAAGCGATTTGTTAATCGGCGCCTTATATTACCATCAATCTAAAAAACTCTCTATAACCATTGATAATGACAATATGTCATTATTTTGAAAATTCAAAAGCGTAACCATTATTTTTAAAATAATTTTATAGTACAGTCGACATTCTATAGTTTACGCTTTAAATGTATTAATTAATGGTGAATACTTAACATGAGTTGACTAATGTCATTTTTTGAAATGTCAAAAGAAAAGTTCACAGCTATTTTAAAATTTTAAAAAAATTTCTACTATTTTAAAAATCATTGTAAGGTACGGCCAGCTCTTTATAATTTACTCTAGAATGAATAAAAAAATTCTAACAGAAAATATATAATCAGTATTTTACCATCACATACTCTCTTCAAGATTTAAGTCTGATGACTCTCTCTCAAAATACCAGTGAATAAATGAGCTAATTAAAACTTTGAGGGCAACGGTAGATATCTTCAAAACCTGTTTAATTTAATAGTCTCCCTAATCAACCTGCAGAGCAATAGCTGAACAGAACATGACATTCCTCGATACTATAATTAGCTTATTCTCAGAAATTTTTGGTTACGATCCGGATAGAAGAAGGTTTAACAAAACTTATTTAAAATTTATCAGAACAGTAAACTTAAACACACATTTTTACGTGATTGGACAAATTACTTATATACACTATAGCCGTTGAACATAACAAATTTTCTAGCTAATATTTCTAAGTGTTTTAAACATATTTCAGAAATTGCAAAAACCTCATGAATAAACTAGCGTTCTCAAATTTCATTTTTTATCTTTTTAAATTTGCATGAATGAGAGACGGGAATTGTAAATTCTCCGCTTATAGCTAATAAACTTGTGCCTGCTATTTCTTATATCTCATACCTAAATTCTGTCATTTTCAAACAGATTGCTCGAATAATCAAATCCGTCAATACCAAAAAAATTGTTTTCTCCAACATCTCAGGCACATTAATCATCGTAAAATTTCATTATTAAATTTTAGGGGGATAAACAAAACAACTTTAAGGGTACAATATTCATGCTATTTGAGTAATCATGCAAAAGTTTCTATTCATTCAAATTAAATTGAATGGATATGCTGTCAAAGAATTTATTCTTCATGTTTTTTTTGGAACTGGTTGAACAAAATTTTGCAAGGTGATGACTTTATAAGTGACACAAAGATAAGTGTATATTTTTTTGTGGAACTATTGAGGTCTCGGTTCAAATTTTTGAACTATTAATTTTAAACTCAAGTTCCAAAAGAAGATACAATTTATTATAAAAACTTATTACAAAAGTTATTATTACAAAAATGCAACTAAAAGCGAAAATTTAAAAGTCAATCTACACTGAACCTAAATACTCGAATTTTAATATTATCCGACTCAAATCTATAGATAAAAGTTAATATTTCCTATTCAAGTATGTCTAAACCACTATAGGCTAGCAATCAGGATTTATATAATTTATGTTAACAAGGGGTTAATCCCTCAACTATGCCGGAATTGTCTTATTTTGTGGGCTTAACAAGAAGCAGAATGATATCTCGCCCTTTCCCAAAGCACATCTAAAAAATGTGTCCACTAAAATTGAAGGATCATGTGATGTCGAACATGTGTCATTGAACATGTGACGTCGAACATGTCCGATAAAATTAAAGGATCAATTCCAATGCATGTATTTAGTCAAATTATATTCATGTAGCTTTCTGTTGTGTTATGTCATAAAATTATCATGGGTATTTTATCGGATCTTCAAAAAAATGGGTCAGATCATCTTCAAGAAAAAATAAAAACGAGTTCCGGAGAACACGTCTCTGGAGTCCCGGGCGCACACCATACAGGGCTAGCCTTATATGGTTGTCGTTTACGATGACTATCAACGATGAGAAATTACGACAATTGATGGAGTTTAACATAAAGGTTTTTGACGATCATCACGGGAAGCTTAGAACAATAGTTGTACAGGAGGCGTGCGATGGTTGCTACGATGACGATGCTACGACAACCGCTATAGTAGAAGATGACGAAGAAGAATAAGTAATTAATGCAGGGGTTCACAAAAGGTATTTTGAAGTTAAGGGAGAAAAACATATGAAAGAGATATATCCAAAGTCCAATCATGTATGAGGATTTAGGAATAACTTTTATGTAATCTATTTTGATTTCATTGATATTAATAAAAGACTTGTTTTATTTTTAGTGCGGGCTCTATCTATTTAAATGTTTAAATAAGATATACAATAGTTTAGAGTAAAGCTTTTTATGGGTTGTGATGAGATCATAATAATGAGACCTAAAAGATGATAACTCTAAACTTAAATAGTTCTTGGTCATAGGATTACTAACTGGTAATTAATAATCCGCAAAGATCGGTACATACTATGCAATAATCCTACCAGGATAAAATAGCAACAGCACACCGGTTCACAGCAACTCGATGTACAAACATCGATCAGACCTCAGTCGCCAAAACCTATGCTAATATGCATAATTTTGGAGGAGAGAAAAAGAGGAATATGATAGTTAGGGTTTTACGTATGTATATTTCAACGTATATATTCCAAAACATTTTGTTCGGTATAAATTTTATATCCCAAAACATAACTGAATATGTTATATTAATTAAATAAATAATCTGACTTAAATGTATTTAATGAATACTTTCAGAATCGGAAACAGCCTATCTCCGGTGGATAATTCTTAGTACACCGATGGATAATCCATACATTGTACACCGATGGATAATGCTCACTTAGTACCCTGACGGATAATGTACACTTTGTACCCCGGTGGATAATGCACACTTTGTACCCCGGTGGATAATGCACACTTTATACCCCGACGGATAATGTACACTTTGTACCCCGATGGATAATGTACATTTTGTACCCCGACGGATAATCAGTTCAGTGCATTTTGTACCCAGTGGATAATCAATTTAGTGCATTTTGTAGCCCGGTGGATAATGCACACTTTGTACCCCGGTGGATAATCAGTTCAGTGCATTACTCCAAATCCTGATATTCAGATTCAATATTTATATTAAAATAATATAATAAGTCAGTAAATATTATAATTAAACATTAAGTAAACTTCCTCGCTTACTTAATCAATGTGGGAAAAACCCACACAACCCTTTTCAAGCTACTAACTTTAACTCAATTTTTTATGGATTACACTAAGAAAATGACTTAGATCCAAACATGAAAGTTTAAGTCCTCATTACAAAGAACAACCTCCAACAATTAGATTTAGGAAATTACATTAAGAACATGTCTAAAACATGCCTCAAACTTTCCATTTTCTAACAATCCCACACAAATTCATACAGAAATGCATATCAAATTTTATCATGACTTGTTTTTCAGAGTCGGTACCCTCCCAGGTTTGAACCCTCCTAAGTCCTCTACTTCGATGGCTACCGGATATAGAGAGAATATTTCACCTTGAATCCTTATCCGTGAAGTGTAACCACAGTCCATAGATGACGACAAGTCAAAGGCTATGGTCAGATCTACGGCTTTGAGACATTATGGTCGTGTCTCAATCCTGTTCGTCGAATGTTTCGAGGAATAACCCTTTCCTCTAATTGTGACCTCACAATAACATTCGCTTAGCTGGGCATCTCCAAAGATGTACAGCTTACATCTCGTCTTACGACTTGACCCCATTCAGAGTTATAAAACTCTTGCTATACTTGCAGTTTTAGCACCTTTTGAGGTTTCCAGGGGATAGACTCAGATACATAAGTATCAGTCTATATAAAGTAAAGGTACTAATGATTCATCCTTACAACTTGTTATTACCACATTGAATACACTTCGAGGGATCTTCTCTCAGGTGTATTGGGTTCCCGCTGTAGATGAACCATGATGGGTTATCAGTCTCATCCCCAACCTCGACTTAAGGACCACAGCATGCTCAAGCCCCTTAGTCAAAGGATCAACTATATTATCCTGAGTTCCTATGAACTCTATAGAAATAATCCTATCAGACACAAGACCCCTTATATACTTAATCCTAACTTGGATGTGTCTCTTTATTTTAGCATTATACTTAACACTTACGACTTTGTCGATAGTTGTACGACTATCACAATGAATAGAAATGGCAGAACCCTCCCTCCTCTCTCTTAGCTATCCAACTTGCATCACTGTACCCCTCGTGTACCCCCGGAAATCTCCGGTAATGCAAGCCAAGAGAAATTGTTCCCTTGAGATATCTAAGAACTCTATCCAGTGCCTTCCAGTGAGTCTTGTTCGGACAGCTTGTATATCTAGTTAACTTAGACATAGAATAAGAAATATCTGGTCTAGTCACATTAGCAAGATATTGCAAACTCCGAATAATCTGAGAATACCTTAACTGAGACACAGGAATACCTGAACTATTCTTGATAAGGCCAACTTTAGGATCGAATAGAGTACTAGCGATTCTACAATTTGAATAACCATACTTCTCAAGTATAGATTTCTCTATATGATAAGACTGTGACAAGGTTATTCCATCGGTTGACCGAGTCAACTTGATCCCAAGAATCACACTAGCTTCACCCATATCCTTCATATCAAAATGCCTTTTTAAGAAACTCTTTGTCTCGTTAATAATCTCAATATTGGTTCCAAACAACAAAATATCATCCATATATAGGCACACAATCACACATTCATTTCCTCTAACCTTATAGTAGACGCACTTGTCACTTTCATTAATTAAAAACTCAAAGCTTAAAACAGTTTCATCAAACTTCTTGTGCTAGTCTATAGGAGCTTGTTTTAGGCCATAAATGGATTTGACTAACTTACATATTTTCCTCTCGTTACCAGAAGCAAAAAATCCCTCAGGCTGATCCATATAAATCTCTTCTTCAAGGTCACCATGAAGAAAAGCTGTCTTTACATCCATCTGATGGATGATAAGACCATGTACGGAAGCCAATGCAATAAGCAATCTGATTGTTGTCATTCTAGCAACAGGAGAGTATGTATCAAAATAGTCAATTCCTTCTCTTTGCCTAAAGGCCTTAGCAACTAGCCTAGCCTTGTACTTATCTATTGAACCATTAGGGTTTAACTTCCTCTTGAAAATCCACTTACATCCTATAATAGAACACCCAGGAGGGAGATCGACTAACTCCCATGTTCCGTTAGAAATAATGAAGTCCATCTCACTCTTCACAGCGCCTTTTCAGTGCCTTGACTCCGAAGAATCCATGGCCTGGTGGAAAGTTAAAGGTTCGTCCTCGACATTGTAAGTGATGTAATCACTTTCAAAGTCCTTGACTAGCCTTGCACGCTTACTCCTTCTAGGTTCCTCTACTTCGTTAGGAGTAGAGCTACTATCAGGATCCGCCCCCACATTCGTCATCCTTTCCACATGATCGGGAATGGAACTCGATGTGCGAGTGGGATCATCATCAAAAGTACCTTGTGGTATACCAGTCTTCATAGGGAACACATCCTCAAAAAATATTGCATCACGAAACTCAACTATCGTATTTGCCACAATACCATCTATGTCAGATTTTAAAACCAAAAATCTCATAGCAATTGTGGTTTCAAGATAGCCTAGAAAGACACAATCAACAGTTTTCGGTCCTAGTTTCTTTCTCTTGTGTTCAGGGACAAACACCTTGGCAAGGCACCCCCCCACACGAAGATAACTCAAACTAGTTTTACGCTTTCTCCATAATTCATAAGGAGTCTTATCCATGTGTTTCAGAGGGACTCTGTTCAGAATATGGCAAGCCATATTCAGAGCCTCTCCCCATATGTACTTAGGCAACCCCGAATTAATCAGCATACTGTTAATCATATCTTTAAAAGTTCTGTTCTTTCGCTCTGCCACCCCATTAGACTCAGGTGTGTATGGAGGAGTCACCTCATGAACTATACCAGTGCTTGCGCAAAATTCATTAAATAAGGTACTCGAATACTCACCACCCCTATTCGACCTCAACCTTTTAAGTACTTTGCCAGTTTATGTTTCAGCTTCATTTTTAAACATAATGAATTTATATAGTGCTTCATCTTTATGTTTAAGCAAATAAACATAACAATATCTACTACAATCATCTATAAAGGTAATGAAATATCTACAATGATCCTTAGTCAACACACCACCAAATTCACATATATCTGTGTGTACTAAATCTAACAAGTCAGAATCCCTAACAACATTATGAAAAGGTTTCCTTGTTAATTTAGCAGTCACAAATACTTGACATTTAGTTTTCTTATCAATGGCATGCTTTGAAATCAACTCTAAATTCATCATATTCTTTAGAGCACCAAAATTTAAATGACCAAGTCGTAAGTGCCACAAATCAGATGATTCTACACAATTAAAAGAAGGTGCAACACTATCATTAATAAAACTTCCCAAAATAGGCTCCACATTTATTAAAAATAAACCGTAAGACAAGTAACCCTTGCCATAAAAAGTACCAGTATGTGTAATAACTACTTTATTACATTTGAGATAAAGTTCAAAGCCATTTTTAACTAAACTGCTTCCACTAATAATGTTTCTACGAATAGAGGGAACATGATGCACTCTAGTGAGAGATAGAATCCTCCCAGAAGCAAACTTCAGGTCCACGTTTCCTATTCCAAGCACTTGAGCAGCACTAGCATTCCCCATCATCACTGTCACTCCATGAGTCTGTTGATACGATACAAACAGAGTAATATCAGCACAAATATGCACATTAGCTCCAGTATCAATTAACCATTCATTAGACAGATAAGTGGAAAGTAGTTCAGGGTTGTAGTTAACATACCCATCATTGGCGTCAGAGGAAACAACCTCACTAACAACCATGTTAGCCACAGGCCCACTAGTGGTTGCAAATCCAAGCACAGTATTTGCTTGAGCTACCATTCCAGCTTTTTTTGCTTTCTTCACAGGATAGTCTTTACTCCAATGACCAGCCTGTCCACAAGACCAACAAGGTTTTTTTGCCTTTGATTTTTTAGCCTTGTTCTTGTCATTTTTCGGTTTAGTGTTATCTTTCTTACTCACAGATTTCCTTTTCTGCCCAACAATCACTACGTTCACCTTCGAACTACTCTCATGTTCAATAGGCATCACATGTCCTTATTTAGACTTGTGTTGTTCCTGCACAGAGATCTCCAGCATAAGGTTTGTCCATGTGATCTCTCCTTTCTGTCTTTTCAGGGAGAGCGCAAACTCCTCCCAAGACTTAGGGAGCTTTTCAGTCACAACCATCACCTTCAACTTCTCAGGTAAGTCCATTCCAGACTCACCCAAAGCTTGCACCAACATCTCAAACTCATGTACTTGCTCAGTCATGGATTTGGTATCCACCAACTTGTAATCAAGAAACCTCGCCACAGAATACTTCTCAAGACCTTGAGAATCAGTGTTATGGGTTTTGATCCAGCTTCTCCCACAACTGCTTAGCACTATAAGCATCCGATGAATAAACATCAAACAGAGTGTTCGCTAAAGCAGCCAGAATGGCTGCCTGTAACACCCCCTTCTTAAAAAAAAGGAGATATTACTTATAATCCATAAAACCTGTAAACAGAGCACTAAGAACAATCCCTAAATAATAATTAAACTATCCAAAACCTTTAAAATAATATAAAATCTTCAAACAGTTCGAATCAATAATATAATTGTAAAAATCTCTAAAGAAAGAAATGAGTATGAAAAATGATTGAAGTCTAATATCCTAATTAATGAAATAGGGGTAACTCTCCATCACACAGTCCCGGATCCCCCTAAGCACCTGCCAGAAAAAGAATACGGCATGAGCCAAATGCCCAGTACGAAGTTGTAATACAGTTTATAAAAATAGAAAATCAGATATAAATATTTCACAGTTTATAATAAAGTAATAATATTAAAAACAAGTATGGCTGAAGCAACAAAGGGGTAAGGATATTTCATACCGAGATCAGAACAGAACAAATACAAATACACACATCATAGGGTACCTAATGTGTGCAACAGAATGTATAACGTGTACGGCATATACAATGTCACCATAAATCAAATTACAAATCAAACTCTGGGTGCACCCACGTATCCTGAACAAATATCAAATGCGCAAAAGCTCCTTCCAAGAGCTAACAGAAGGATACACCGTGATCAATCACACTGTCACGGAAGTGTCATGTCACTGGTGCCGCAATGACATGGCTGTAGTACCCCTACAGCTGGTTAACTCGGTATACCCTAAATCACTAAGGGTTCAAAATAAAATATTCTCACAAAATTTAAAATCACCTGATACAAGTAATTCAGATTTCCAAAACAAAGGGTGTCATAAATAATTTTTGAAAATCGCATAAACAGATTTCTAAAATTTTCCAAATCAAATTTTTAAAATAATTTCGGAAGTAAAAATGATCAGATAATATTAACGGAGCAAATAAAATATGGAATTGAGTGAATCAGAGATATTCAATTCTAAGATGAAGAGCGCTGAATAAAAAGGGGATAGAATCTGTACCTGAACTATCGCAATTTAAAGTTAATAATTCCGCAAACAATTCTCTAAACCCCATCTATATTACAAAATATAACATTATTATTAACAGAGATATTTTAATTGACATTTATAATCTGACCACATTAATTTAACAGTAATGACCCTTCGATATCACAAACTCCCTGCTACTCATGTATTAATCCCCTAATAACTTGACATGTACACATAAACTTTAGTAAAATAAGAGATATAATACTAAGTTTTAAAATAAGTAGTGGAACAATTGACATAGCCATCAAATAAGTAAACTAAAGTTTGGTTTTTAACAACTCTATTTTGACTACCCACGGACAAATTCACGTGGCAGCACTAAGAGGATTTCTAATAAATTAAATAGGTAGACTTTAAGTATTGACTCATATCCATGGTGAGGTTATATCTTGACTCAAAACTGAATAATAAAATCAATTATTTTCCTTGTTCAAGACATGAATGGGTGAAGTGAACACAAACATGAGGATAATACCTTTCATATTATTAAGTCGGGAATACATGCTTGTGTCGTTCTACTCTCTTGCCTCCTATTTCGTCTTACTATCTCTGCGGTTGTGTGAGTCTATTTTTCTTATTGGGTAAAACCCCCGACTTAGGGTTTTAATAATAATTCCATAAGTTTATAAAACAAGTTTTTATATTAAAGGTCGTACTATACTATTAGAATTTTGATAATAAACTAGATACGGTATTATATAACTTCTTTTTCTTTTCTTGTTAACAAAAAGTAATTCAATCATCAATCTAACTATAGTTTTATTATTATTATTATTATTATTATTATTATTATTATTATTATTATTATTGTTAATTATCAAAAATATAAAAAAAATCATGTATATTACACTGCCCTAACCACCCCATCCTTCTCAGCTCATAGCGCATAAACAGTCATAGTTTCAGCCTTTTCTTGATCCATAACAGGAGGATCATACTGCACCACCGGCCATAGACCCTTAACAGTTAACCAGAGCTTCATCTTTTTCTGTCAGCGAGAAAAAGAAGCCCCCCCACTGAATTTATCAGGAATACCCGATAAATCAATAGGTTGTGGAAATCTGTAAGTGGTCCCATCTATGGTGGACGCAGTAACACCAGAACTAGAACCAATAACAACAGGAGTCTCACCAACAGGAGTATCAGTTTCGTTAACCATCTCGTTAAATAGCTATATACCAAATAAACTCTTCAAGATTGTTGGAAAAGCAACAATAGTAAATTACTACTATACTAACACAATGAGGCAGTTATATAACCAATAACAAGAACAAGGCAATAGCACCAATAACGAAAATAAAACACGATGGTCGTAAATAAAAAAAAATCAGCAACTGTAAAAGAAAATTAGAAGAGAAAGAAAGCTTAGCGTAATGAAGCTTTCAATCACAGCTGAGTCACCAATCCCTCGAGAGGAAGAGGCTGTTCTTGAAGAGTTTATTTCCCTTACTTACTGTGTTCAGAGACTGCAATAACCCTCCCAGGATAAAATAGCAACAGCAGACCAGTTCACAACAACTCGATGTACAAACAGCGATCAGACCTCAATCGCCAAAACCTATGCTAATATATATAATTTTGGAGGAGAGAAAAAGAGGAAGATGATAGCTAGGGTTTTACGTATGTATATTTCAACGTATATATTCCAAAACGTTTTGTTCAGTATAAATATTACATCCCAAAACATAACTGAATATGTTATATTAACTAAATAAATATTCTGACTTAAATGCATTTAATGAATACTTTCAGAATCTGAAACAGCCCATCCCCGGTGGATAATGCTTAGTACACCGATGGATAATCCATACATTATACACCGATGGATAATGCTCACTTAGTACCCCGACGGATAATGCACACTTTATACCCCGGTGGATAATGCACACTTTGTACCCCGACGGATAATGTACACTTTGTACCCCGACGGATAATGTACACTTTGTACCCCGACGGATCATCAGTTCAGTGTATTTTGTACCCAGGGGGATAATCAATTCAGTGCATTTTGTACCCCGGTGGATAATGCACACTTTGTACCCCGGTGGATAATCAGTTTAGTGCATTACTCCAAATCATGATATTCAGATTCAATATTTATATTAAAATAATATAATAAGTCAGTAAATATTATAATTAAATATTAAGTAAACTTCCTCGCTTACTTAATCAATGTGGGACAAACCCACACAACCCTTTTCAAACTACTAACTTCAACTCAATTTCTTTATGGATTATACTAAGAAAATGACTTAGATCCAAACATGAAAGTTTAAGTCCTCATTACAAAGAACAACCTCCAATAATTAGATTTAGGAAATTACATTAAGAACATGTCTAAAACATGCCTCAAACTTTCTATTTTCTAACATCTTTTGTGAGTTTATGGCACTTAATAACTAATTAAGCAACTGATAACGATTTTTTTAACTTGCCCATACTTTTTATTTATTCGATTTTGCATTTTTATTGTTCGTATTTTACATGTTTTTTCCATGATCCGATTAAGAGTTGGAGTCTTATTCATGGTGCTGCTGAAAAATCAATCAAACTTATTGACTCTGTGGCTAGCTAGTGTTATTCCCTTGTTTTATTGACGAGGAGCTCGGCTGATCAAAACATTAACAACCTGTAAAATGTGTGTGTATATATATATAATCCGAAGAAGATTATATCATATAGTCCGGTAGAAACAGAAAAGCCTAGATTTTTTTATATTAACTTTGTATAACTATGATATTATATTAATTAGTATACACAGGATGATATCCATTGCCATCGTTAATAAGATCGACATATCATACTGTTAAATGCAATTATGCAGCTGGAGCGTAATCATAGCCACCATCGTCATCGTCATCACCCTCAGATTCTGCAGGAGCGTAATCATAATGATCTGAATTTGCAGCACCATCATAATTATCTGAATCCTCTTGGATGCCCTTATCGCACCACCACATTCCGCTACCAATCTCGAAAAGAATTGACATTTTCTATAGGTGTTGAAAAAAGAAATCAAGTGATCGAGTTCTCAAATTAATGCTACTACGTTGGTTTGTGTTGAGGTTCTTGGAGTGGTGTAAGTATTTAGCATACCATACTTTATACTTATATAGACGCAAAAAGGTGACAGAATCAGAGTATTGAAATTGTTCACACAAGTTAACCACAAGGGGAGTGTGGAGTTGTTTTGAGAGGAGCGACTCAACGAGTGAGTCCATGTGTAAACCTGATGTGGCCTTTCCACGTAGAAGATACACTGACAGGTCATATATAGCTTCCTTGCATGCAAATTAATATATATATTCTTTAACATGTACTAATATGATCTCCGAAAAGTACATAATATTAGCTTTCTAACTTCTGGGATGCCAATTACAGGGGACACACAATATGCTGGGGAGACAGCGTGGTCTATTATGTACATAATTGGTTACAAAATTTTTGTACATAACCATTTTTTTATAGATTTTTATAACTATAGTTATACACCTATAATTCATTTTACAGGTAATCAAGTTCTACTCATAAAAATTAAAATATTCTATATCACGAAAATAAATTATAATTTTTTATTATAATATTAAGAGAGTACTTGTGAATAAAATTAAAATATTACATATTACAAGAAATGTTACAAATATTATAAATATTATGTTATTTAACATATATTATAATTTTATATAAAGTAATTGAATTTTATTATAAAAAAATAATTATAAATCCTTGTTACAGTTAAATATATAAGTATAATTCCATTCATATTTTTGAAATAATATTCTTTATATTATAAAGTTTTGATTACTTCTTATTAATCTTATTTGTTGTGATTTCTATAACAAAATTAATTTTTTTTAAAAATTAATATAAAAAGTTAAAATATATTCAGCGTATTTAAAAGAAACTATACGAGTGAATATTATCCGATTCTGAATCTGATAACATTCAATACAGATATAAGTAGATTCGTATAATCACTACAAAAAAACAAGGCTAGATTTGACCGATTAAATATGACCGCGGCTAAATTTGACCTCTGGCTATCATATTTACGGTCAACCTTGGTTTATAGCTGGTCAAACTTACATTTGACTGACAACGGTCAAATTTGAAGTCAACCATTTATTTGCAACTGGTCAAGACTTAATTTTGACTAACAGCACCCAATTTTAATTTCTGCCAAATTTAGTTGGTCATATTTATTTTTTTAGGTCCAAAAAAAAGAGAGGGAAAATCCCGCAAAGAAAACAAACTTAGATGGGTGCAAATTTGACCGCAGTCGATTATATTTAGGTACGGTCATATTTACCTTTTGACGGTAAAATTCCCGCCAAAGTTAAATGAAATTATCGAAAACACAAATTTGACCGACGGCGGCTGTATTTACAAATTTGACTACCAGTGGTCAATTTTAAATTTATTTATTTTTGTTTATTTATTTTAATAAGTATTAAATAATTTAATAAATTCTAAAAAAATCTGAGGTACTCCAATAAAATAAACAACATATTAAAAATTATATTATTTACCAATCAAATTTTATTTAATAATTTTAAATAAAGGTTGATATTATATTTGTTCAAAAAAATTCCAAAATTAAATAAATATCTATTAATTTTTTAAAAAATATAACGTGTTTAGTACGAGAACATAGTATATAAGTTAAAAACTAATAAATAAAATCGTAAAGTGTGTGTAAATAATATATCAGCCATACATTATATTTTTCAAAAATTTGTGTGTAATACATGATTTAGATTGGGATTTAGGAATTAGGTCGTTAACGTCTAGGGTTACAAATTTTCTGATATTAAAATTATAATTTGAACAAACTAAGCGTACGAATGTTAACTTTGTTAGTTTTGAAGGGTTCATGAAAAAAATCACCCATTTGTAGACATTCCATCTTCACTATTAGAACGAATTAATTTTTTTATAAAATTTAAAATCCAGTGTTGTTGGTAAGATATAATTATTTTGACTCATCTAGATCATATTTATGCATATATTCAACCACAAAATTACAAGAAAAAAGTCAATAGACATCGGTTTTTGACCGATATCTATATTATTTGTCAACCGATATCTTTTTCGGTGATGTTTATGTTGTGCAAGACATGTCTGTACATAACAAAACTAAGTCACCTTGACAACCCTAAGGATAAGTTGTATGATGATCCCATTATATTTAGTGTTTGTTTTTCTTGAATCTGTAGAAAGGCTAAGTAGATTAGACTTAAGGATTTTTCTATGAACAACCATATTCAAGATAAGAAATAAACTCTGGAAGAAGATCAATCACGATCATGCCTCAGAGAGAAGTATAAAATTTTAGAGTTGAATAATGTTGTTTTAGGAAAAATATTTTAAATCAGATATCGAAAAGTCACGGATCAGAGAATATAGAGATGTGTGTTGAAAAGTCAAAAATGGCATTTAGAGAAGTCCCTTGAGATATCGACAAGTTAATCTGCATGTAGAGAACTAGAGATATCGACAAGTTAAGTACATATCGAGAAGTGGAGATGTCGACAAGTCATTCTACTTGTAGAGAACTAGAGACCTCAAAAAGTTATAAAACCTATCGAGAAATGGAGATATTAATAAGTCATTTTACTTATCGATATGTGACATCTCTCTATAGTAAAAGAGATCTCAATAAACAACTTCAGAATTTCTGAGAACAGATACTCATTTGTAAGGCTATAAGCCATATTTGTCAAAAAAAATTCTTGGTTTTGCCATCACTTAAAAAAAGATAGCGATACAAGCCATGTACACATAAATATTAATCTTATTATTTTTCTCATCTTTTCTAGAAGCAATTAGTATGCTAGAATGGAATTTCATTTTCAATTTACAATCTGAATTATCATTCTCATTCTTGACTTTCATTTCTGTTAAAAAATTAAACTACCTGTGAATATTGGCATTTGAGTGTTTACTTATTTAAAAATGTGTAATTTACTAGTTTTGGTGGTTATTAGCATGCAATCAGAAGCAATTAGTATGCAAGAATGGAAATTCGTTCTCATTTTATAATCTGAATTATGTCTAATTCTTGACTTTCATTTCTGTAAACAATTTAAAATACCTGTGAATATTGGCATTTGAGTGTTTACTTATTTAAAACTGTGTAATTTTCTGGTTTTGGACCTCATTTATCTTAAACTTTACTTTCAGATTTGGTATTTTGAACCAAAACTTCAAAATTATATATCCAACAGAAGAGCTTGTGTGATGCCCTCAATCTCGGGATTAGGAAATGAGGACCCACACAACATTAAACTATCATTAAATACGCATAAACCCCAATTAACTATTAACAGAATCAAACAGGACAAAGTTTGAGACGAGATTACAACTACCAACTATAATATATAAATTACAACCTAAAATAAAACCAAATTTACACAATCGATTCCGACTTGGAATCAACAGATAACCCATTGTATCTTTACACACTTTCCGACTAAGTGCTTGCTCACACATAACCTGTACTACCTGCTCTGGCATCTGGAAGCCTACAACACGGTAGGGGCCACCAGGTACGCTCTTATGAGCAGTGCGCCTATGTCTGGGCATCCTCTTGCTTAACTGTCATGGTTAAAACAAAGCAAAACATATGAGTATAAAACTCAGCAAGTAACTATATGACAGTTTTACGATACAATATCAATAATATACCATTATTACTTTTAAGGCATTCTACTTTACAATCTCCAGGTGGCAGATTTCTATCTTTGGGCTATGAAAGGGTTAAGAAAAAAAGTTTAGGCTTTCATGAATCAAGGCTCGAGATAGGACGAAAGACGACATTCATCACAAATCAACATTTGGATCTCAAAGGATCTCTCACCAGGAAAGCAACAATATATCTAACTCTGGAAAGCAATTATATGATTGATATCATTATCAGAATAGAATCAGGGTTCTCAAAACTGAATATCAAACAGTATCTCAATCAACTCATCACAAATCATTTTAAACCATTTCATTATTCAAAGAATCATTTGCTGAATAAGGAATTCAATTTCTCTTTATTAAATGATATGGAACCCTTGATTGGACTACTTTAACTTTCAATTCATAACAGGTTCACAGGGAACAACAACGGGGTTTCTCAAGAATCAATAACGGGTATGGTACAAGAATTCAATATCAATAACGGGTTGAAATGACATCACATACATTGCTTCACTTCCAAATTCTGGGGTTTGCACCTCTATTTCCATCTTTTCAAAATTCTTGATCAATTCTTCTGATGAAGTTAATATATTCAATCTTTCTTTGCGGCTTAATGCATCCGCTACCACATTCGCCTTTCCAGGATGATAATTTATCGCATAGTCGTAATCTTTGATCAATTCTAACCATCTTCTCTGTCTCATATTCAACTCCTTCTGAGTGAAAATATACTTTAAACTCTTATGGTCCGTATAGATTTCACACTTTTCTCCATATAAATAATGCCTCCAAATTTTAAGAGCAAACACAATTGCTGCTAACTCCAAATCATGTGTGGGATACTTCTGTTCATGCGGCTTTAGCTGCCTTGACGCATATGCTATTACTTTCCCGTGTTGAATTAACACACATCCCAATCCTTTATACGAAGCATCGCTAAAGATCACAAACTCTCCTTTTTCATCTGGTAACACTAGCACTGGGGCGGTTACCATCATCTTCTTTAAATCTTGAAAACTTTCTTCGCATTTATCCATCCACACAAACTTCTCATGTTTTCCTTGTCAACTTAGTCAATGGAACAACAATCTTAGAAAAATCTTGCACAAACATTTTATAGTATCCTGCTAATCCCAGAAAACTTCTGACCTCCGTAGGAGTCTTGGGCCTTTCCCAATTCATCACAACTTCTATCTTAGCTGTATCTACTTTGATTCCTTCTCTATTGACTACATGTCCAAGAAACTGTACTTTAGCCAAAACTCACACTTTTAAAACTTGGCATATAACTTTTCTTTTCTCAAGATTTCTAAGGAAATCCTCAAATGATCCATATGGTCTTCCTCCGCCTTGGAATATATCAATATATCATCGATAAACACTATAACGAATTTATCTAAATATTGCTTGAACACTCTGTTCATAAGATCCATAAATGCGGCTGGTGCATTCGCCAAACCAAATGCCATTACCAAAAACTCATAGCGTCCATATCTCGTTCAAAACGCTGTGTTGGGTATATCTTCTGCTTTAATCTTTAGCTGATGATACCCAGATCTTAAATCAATCTTGGAAAAACAAGTAGCTCCTTTTAACTGATCAAACAAGTCATCGATTCGCGGTAGAGGGTACTTATTCTTAATCGTCAACTTACTCAATTCACGATAGCCAATGCACAACCTCATACTTCCATCTTTATTTTTCATAAATAACACCGGTGCAACCCATGGGGATACACTTGGGCGTATTACTCCTTTATCCAACAACTCCTGCAACTGCATTGCTAATTCCTTCATCTCAACTGGCTCCATTCGATAGGGAGCTTTCGATACTGGTTCTGTTCCAGGAGCCAAATCAATCGTAAACTAGATATCTCTATCTGGAGGTAATACATGCAATTCGTCTGGAAACACATCGGGAAAATCTCTTAACCGGAATATCCGCCATCCTTACTGATTCTTTCTCCACAACTTTGACATGAGCCAAATAAGCTTCGCATCCTTGTCGTAACAATCGCTTTGTCTGAATAGCCGATAAAAACTTCCACTCTTGTCTTTTTCCCTTGAATATCACTTCAACACCATCCTTGATCTTTAACTTCGCATTCTTGCTTTTACACTCTATTTGCGCCTCATGGTTTGACAACCAATCCATTCCTAGTATAACGTCAAATTCTCCTAACTTAAAAGAAATTAAGTCAGCAGAAAAATGCTGACCTTCTATAACAAAATCGCAATTAGGACAAATCCTATTATCAGTAATTCTCTCTTGATTTGCTACTTCTATAATCAGATTGGGTTCAAGAGGGCACGCAACACAATTTATTCTATCAAGAATACTTTCAGCAATAAAGGATCTAGTTGCTCCAGAATCCATTAATACTTTTACTTCTACTGAGTTTATAATGAGCATACCTGACACCACATCCACATCTTGCACCGCATCTCTCATTGTCATATTGAAGGTTCTAGCTCTAGGTTGAGCTGTTAGTGCTGGGAGAGGCGGCGGTCCGGCAATCCTAAGAACATTGGCCTTTTGAACAGGCTCCTTGCAGTTTCTGGCCATATGGCCCACTTTTCCACACTTGAAACAGGTTAAGTCAGGTTTTTTTGCTCCATTTGGGCACTCCGATGAATAATACCCTTTCTGATTATACTTAACATAGGTTACATCCACTTGTTACACCTTCCCGGGTGTCTCTTCCCATAAACTTTGCACTCTTGAATCTGAGGTCTACTATCCTTTCCCGGTTGTCCTGCCTTCTGGAAACGGTTCTTCAAAGCTCCGTTACCAGGTTTAAATTTCTGAACTTTTGGTTCTGACCTGCACCATGCTTTCCAAACTTCCCTCTAAACTTCGAGCTTCCTTGCTCTTGCTCCGAGCTCTCAAACTTCCTTTTCTACTTTTATTTTCTCTTTTTACAGCTTCACGTTCTCCTTCCACTATCAAGGCGGCATAGTTCTTGATTTCTAACAGTGCCACTGTGCCACTTGACTCTGAATCCATGGCCTAAGTCCCTGTTGGAACCTTTTGGCCTTCTTCGCCTCCGTATTCACATATTCAGGTACAAATCTAGAGAACTCCGAAAATTCACCTCATATTCCGCTACCGACATATCTTCTTGTCTAAGGTCCAAAAACTTTATCTCCAACTGATCTTGCATATAGCTTGGCAAATACTTTTCTAGAAACATCTTAGTAAACTTTCCCCACGACAACTCTTTCCCTTCAAGCAAAGCTTTAGAAGATTCCCACTAGAAACTCGCCTCGTCTTTAATGTAATAACTCGCATACTGGGCTTTCTTTTCATCCTTAACTTCTACTAACTCAAAAGCTTTTTCAATTTCTCTTAACCATGAATGAGATTGTATCGGGTCGGGCAAACCTAAGAACTCTAGGGGATGAACGGATTGAAAGTGTTTGAAGTTTCCAACTTTAGGGGCTATGGGTTGTTGTGAAAGCTGAGCAAGTCGGCTCATCATAGTGGTTTCTTGGTTCAGCTCTGGGTTCTTCTTCTTGGTGATCTGGTGAGTTGGCCATTTTCTTACAAACCTGATAGAGCAATTATTTAGCAATACGATAGCATGGCATTGATATATATAACAATATTTTACTACGAAATCACTTTTGCAGGTTTTAAGCTTTACCCAATTTTGCACATGCAATCCTATTACTACATAATTCTCATATCAGTTTTGTTTTCTCATAGCACAGGGTAAAATTCTCATGAAAAGATTAAACACGGTTGTATAGAAACATGGTATACAAAACAGTTATAAAGATTTTCAGGGTGCACAATAGGTATGATGAATTCAACAAGCCAAAGGTACATAAATAAAGGTTTGATTACAGCAAGATCTGAAAATAAGGTACAACAGGGTTAAACAGAGGAAAAACTGGAAAACATCCCCCTATTTACTCTAACTTCTAACAACTAATACTACAAAGTTCTAAAATACAACATAACAACTGAAAAAGGGATCCCGACATCTGACCAAGTATCACAAAGCCTACCGGCGCTGAAAAAAAACAAAAACAACTACGGGCTCCACCAAATGTCCCGCCTGATCATCACTATCATCTAGTCATCCAGTATCTCTCTCAACACAACCAACATCCAGCGAATGATCTTATGTAGCCTCCGGGCCTCAGCATCAGCATCACTAGTGGATGGTCCCTCATCCAATCTCCTCCGGGCAACCTGCTCCACCAACTGAGTCCTAGCTCTCCACTCCACTATCACAACTGAAGTCCTCTTCCTAGAGTCTCGAATTAACCTATCCACCAAAGCTCCCAACTCAGGAATGCGGGAGTAAACAAAGTCTCGATCCTGGGCTAACTTGCCACCAACACTGACAGTCAGAATCTTAGGCATCTCAGACTCTGGCTCAAGGGCTGGGGTCTCTGACTCTGGCCTCAAGGGTGATATCTGCATAGGAATCTCACTACTCTCAGATAGATCCTCCTCTGGATCTGAACTAACATACACAGGCTCCTCTGGAGAAGTTGGAATGGGGTCCATTAGGGTACCGGTCAAACTAATCTCTGAATCAGAATCACTACCACGAATGGGATCCTGAGAGAAAACACAAGACAACAACCAAGAAATAACATTAAGATAAAAGAAGACTTCCAACTAACTCACACCCTAACTCTAGTTGCCATTTTAGCTCATACACTTTCCTTAGACTATACCTAATAGTCTAACTAAACTCTATATGAGTCGAACACTCTCGCGATATAAATATATACCCAAAATACCCTTTTGTCCTAACTTGTCTCAATGACTAGATCCTGTAGCTCTGATACTAACTTATGACGCCCTCAATCTCGAGGTTAGGAAATGAGGATCCATACAATATTAAACTATCATTAAATACACGGAAATCTCGATTAACTATTAACAGGATCAAAAATGAGAAAGTTTGAGACAAGATTAAAAGTACCAACCATAATATATAAATTACAACCAAAAATAAAACCAAATTTACATAATCGATTCCGACTTGTAATCGACAGATAACCCATTGTATCTTTATACACTTTCCGACTAAGCGCTTGCTCACACATAACCTGTACTACCTCCTCTGGCATTTGGAAGCCTACAACACGGTAGGAACCAACAGGTATTCTCTTACAAGCAGTGCGCCTAAGTCTGGCCATCCTCTTGCTTAACGTTAGAACAAAGCAAAACATATGAGTATAAAACTCAGCAAGTAACTATATGACAGTTCTACGATATAATATCAACAATATACCATTATTGCTTTTAAGGCATTCTGCTTTACAATCTCTAGATGGCAGATTTCTGTCTTTGGGCTATGAAAGGGTTATGAGGAAAAGTTTAGGCTTTCAGGATTCAAGGCTCAAGATAGGAAGAAAGCCAACATTCATCACAAATCAACATTTGGATCTCGAAGGATCTCTCACCAGGAATGCAAGAATATATCTAACTCTGGAAAGAAATTATATGATTGATATCATTATCAGAATAGAATCAGGGTTCTCAAAACTGAATATCAAACAATATCATTTGTTGAATAAGGAATTCAATTTCTCTTTATTAAATGATATGGAACCCTTGATTGGACTACTTTAACTTTCAATTCATATTATTAATACGGGTGATCATCCCGTACCGACTTCCATCTGGTCTTTAAGGTACCTATGGCATAATTTCATCCTTAAATTGGACTAGCCCCGCTAGTCTCTCATATAGCTGGACTAGTCCCACTAGTCTCTTACGCCTCAATCCGATCCATCAGGAATTCATTTGAAAAACCTTTGGAAGAAATATGGTTTTACTACGTTCATTTTAACATTACCAAGAATATGAAATCGTTCGGACTCTTTCAAGTCGAAACTCATTCTTAAGTTCAATTCAAGAATTCAAAGAAATGAATGAATCAACCGTAAGCAAAATTTAATACCAAGGATCTTGATCAAATGATAAATAGGGTATCCAGATAGGGAATCAAAACAGTTCTAAGGATCATCACAGAATAGGGTATTCAAAAGAAAGATTAATCAGCAATATGCAAGGGAAATGGGTAAAAGTTATTATAAGGATCATGAGCATTCAAGGTATCCAAAGGAATCAGTAAGTAATTAGAATATGAATCAACAGGGTTACTACAAGGGTTTGGGCAATAAGCATATCAAGTCATTGCAAGAATCAATAACAGGTTCACAGGGAACAACAACGGGGTTTCTCAAGAATTAATAATGGGTATGGTACAAGAATTCAATATCAAGGTTCAAGAATCAATGACATCTTCACAAGTGCTATAAAAGTTCAATACGCTATCATGGCATGAACAATATCCTCTCTATAAAATTTATACAAGTAATCAGAGTCACTTGCCTGAATTCCCTTTCTTGTTTTACAAGGGTTAAACTACTTCCACCTAGTACACTTTTCCCTTTCCTAGCCTGAATGCCTTATCGCTCTGAATCTACAATTCAACAATCAAACCCTAATTAGATTCTCACTCGACATTCCTATAACGCTTAAAAATTCCCTTTATCGCAATACCCCAAGAGTATATATATACTCAATCATATACACAAGGCACGCTTATACCATATACTCGTATACTTTAACCAAATAGCCATCGAATCACATATTGCAACGCAATTACAACACATAGCATATAATCCTTAAATCTAAACTCTATACTTGAGTCACAATAACAATTATACAATCTCGTATCATAATAACTCAATACTTTCTTTTATTTCATTTCATTCGAACCAAAACAAACAAATAAACCACATAACTCTTAGAAATCTCGCATGCATTCTCTTGGTAAGATATTGGAATCAAATCAATTACTTTTATACTTAAAAACCATTCGGCATTAACACCAAACACAATTCGTGAATCCAACAATGACATGCAAGTACCAAAATCACATATAAACTCGAGATCAAGCCAGCACTCATCCCTTTTTAAATCATTTTTAACTTGAGTATTTACATGCAAAGCTATAGATTTACATGCATTAGATATTTCACCCCAAACAAATTCAATTTCCTCCTCACAACCCAATTAAACACATAATTTAAACCCTAAACATGGTTGATCAATCACTTTAACACATAATTCAACTTAATTTCTTAAAAATAAGTAAGAACATTCGAATTTTCCAAGAACCGAAACATGCATGCATCACTTTGGATCTTTTAACCACAACTCAATCTATGTATTATATAATCTCTAAAATCAATTAACAATAAACCATTTACATCAACAAAGTCAACTTAATCTTTTCAAAATCAAGAACCATTCGGCTTTTTAAAGAAACATCATATACAACCACAGAAAATTGAGTTTTAGTGCTTTAAAGTTCAGTTTATACATCACTACTCACCACTGGTTCACCGGAGTTCAACACCGGTGGCGGTGGTTTCACGGTAGTGCCCCCATTCGGGGGTTTCCAACCTTGAACCTCCGATTTCTCTCCAAAAATCACAGTAACACACACATGCAATATACAATCATCACAGAAATCACATCATCTCGAGTTTATAAAGCAAGAACTCGACACTCGGCTCAAAATTGAATGCAAAGACACACACACACACACACGCGCATGCAAGCATCGACACACACATGCACAAGAATCGAAGCTCATATATGGAACAAGGATGAAGTTTTATGGAGGATTTCAAAGAAATAGAGAGGGAGAGAGACTATATACCGAGAGATAGGTAGAGAGAGAGAGAGCTTCAAGAGTGAGAGAGAAAGAGAGAGAGAGAGAGAGAGAGAGAGAGAGAGAGAGAGAGAGAGAGAGAGAGAGAGAGAGAGAGAGAGAGAGAGACGAGAGAAAATGAGAGAAGAGAGAGAGTAGAGCCGGGTGAATAAAAGAAAAAGAAAGGGGGAGGTGGGTTTTTATAATAAAAGGGAGGGGCAATTTAGGTATTTACAAGAATTTTCTTATTTTTATTCTTTTTTCTCTTTTATTCAAAACTCCAAAAATGAATTAAACGATGAATAACTCTCTCAGAGAAGTTGGGAATGCAAAGAATAATGATTTTATAATAAAGATCTTGAAATTAGCTTTTCGGCCATATTTTAAAAATAATTTTTGAGTGAACGGTTGATTTACTACGGATTTTACAAGATTGCGTGCAAAATAGAATTATAACCTGATAAAATCATTTTAAAATACTCTGATCACGAAATAAATCCGTCTATCATTTTTATAAAGTCTCTAGGACTATACTGAAGATAACAAAATAAATTTCACACCTTGAACATATTCGAATAATTTTACAAAAAGTGAGGAGTAGTAGCCTCTCATCACTCCTTTATATAAGAGGAAAAGGGAAGTTGAAGGGACAAAAGCCCATTAAGGATAGAGGCCCAAAGAAAAAAGCCCAGAAAAAGGAATATTCCAGAATATTCCAAGGAATTCTAGAGAATTCTAAATCAATAAAGAAGCCCAGTAAGATTTAGTAAGGCCCAATAAAGAAGCCCAGTAAGATTTAGTAAGGCCCAATAAAGAGGCCCGGTAAGATTTACTAAGGCCCAATAAAGAAGGCTAGGCCCAAATCTGATTAGAATTGGAAAATACAATACCCTTAATTGTAGCCCTAAAAGATGTAAGGCCCAGTGAAGAAGGCTAGTGGAAGACTAGAATTCAGGTCGTAACCCAGGTCGTGAATCCTTCCCGAAATCTTTCGAGCAGGTACCCGAAAATAACGGGTAAAAAAGACCAGAATTCAGGTCGAATTCCAGGTCGTAAATCCTGCCCAAAATCTTTCGAGCAGACACCCGAAAATAACGGGTATCACAGAACTGGATTGAGGTCGAAACTTCGACCAGAAATGAGGTCAAATGAACCAAGCATTATTCAAGAATGGGGTCTAAAAAACCTAGACTAAAATCCAGGTCGAAATTCGACTAGGATCCTGGTCGAAAACCAGGTCGTAGATCCTAGTCGAAATCCTTCGACAAGGAAGCATGAAAAACAGAGAATTTTTGAACAGGATTCAGGTCGAAATGTCGACTAGGATCCTGGTCGAAATCCTAGTCGATAAACTCAAGACTAGGAATTGAAAAAAGGGTAAATTTTCGACCTAGATCCAGGTCGGAAGTTCGACTAGGATCCTGGTCGAATTCCAGGTCGTGGATCCTAGTCAAACTCCTTCGACCAGGATTGCAAGGCTGACCCATATCTCGACTAGGATCCAGGTCGAAATTTCGACTAGGATCCTGGTCGAAAAAGGGCTGGAAGTCTGAAAAATCCAAAAATAAGGATAAATCCCAGAAAATAAGGGAAAAATCCAGAAAAATAAGGATAAATCCCAGAAATTAAGGGAAAAATCCAGAAAATTAGGGAAAAATCCTGGAGTCAAGGAAAAATTCCTGTAAATTAAGATAATTCCTGAATAAAAGGAATAGAAGTAAATCGTTGTAAACGTGTAGGTCGCTCCACACTTTACGCAAAACGATACCCTGTAAGGGAATAAATGAACTTAACTTTTGCGAAATCTTATATGGTTTCCCAAAAGTTGGGGGGCAAATGATAGGGATAGATAAATCCTGATTACATAATTAAATATTACAGTTTGGGCTGCAAGGCCCAATAAGAAGATGTATGATATTCAGACCAGAAAGGTTAGCATATTGATCAGGCCTGATGGACCAGATCAGGCCAGATGGAACAAAGAAGGCCCAAAACCCTATATATTAATTAATTACGAAATTAATTAATAAGGGAAAAATCAGCTATTGAGAAGAGTCACGATAAGGATATAAATCCTTGCAGATTAGCCTCAAGGGGACCTAAAAGGATAAGGAATCAGTTTCCTACTATCTAGGACTCCAAAGTCCATTCTAATTATGAGACTTGCCCACAAAGTCTCCTATACCAAGTCCAATTCAAGGACTCCCAACATCTATATAAGGGGCCTCACCCCACAGATCAGAACTACATTTTTTAGCTTGATTCTCTAATTCACAGAGATACGTAGGCATTGAAAGGAATATGTCCTAAGTCCAATCATGAATTACGATTTAGGAATAACTTCCTGTGTAATCTGTTTTGATTTCATTGATATTAATAAAAGACTTGTTTTGTTTTTATTACGGGCTCTATCTATTTAAGTGTTTAAATAAGATATACCATAGTTTAGAGTAAAGCTTTTTATAGATTATGATGAGATCATAATAGTGAGACCTAAAAGATGATAACTCTAAACTTAAATAGTTCCTGATCATAGGATTACTAACTGGTAATTAATAATCCGCAAAGATCGGTACATATTATGCTTGCTTCATTATGAATGATGTCTGTTCTCATAGACATTTGTGTGGTAACGCTATAGCTAGTATGTAGGTGCTTATTATAGAATAAGTTCACTGAACATGACTCGCACAGCTGAACAACTGATGGAGTTCACTCACGTGTCAGCAGTTGTTCACATAGTGATAGTTGTACAAGTATCCTTAGACTTGAGGTCATCATAGTCATCTTGTGTACACTGAACTATGCTTTGGTTTAGTTCTTAGTCTCCAGGGACAATTATTAGGGCTCTACTGGGTATAGGAATTTGTACACGAAGATAGTGTATGATCAATAAAGGATCTACCCCTTCCAGTGAAGGAAGCGAATGTTCAAGGCTGATCCACTTATGCTAGTTCAGGAATCTCTGGCCAGAGTGAATGAAATTAGAAAGGAGTTTCTAATTTGCATAGAACTAAGCATAGTAAATGGTAAGCAAGTGATTAAATTAGATAGGCTTGACACGAGATCCATGCCTTGTATGTAATCGGTACATTGTAGGGTAGAAGGAATTTATTGTACGGTAACTATTCACTAAATAGGTTCTTGGTATTTTAAGCAGTGAATTCATATTATCCGGATAGTCGTGATATGCTGAGAAGTATCCCTCACGATGTAGAATAAATGTGATTAATTAATTAATCATATTTAATAAATTAGAGAATTTATATAAATAATGATAAAATAGTTTTATTATTATTTATTTCTACTACCGGCTTAATATTGAACCTACAGGGTCACACCATAAAAGGAAAATGATTTAATGGTGGAGGAATTAATTAATAATGGCTAATAACTATTTATTTGTGAAATAAATAATTAATTGGCAAATTTAATAATTGATTAAATGAGATTTAATTGATTATAAATTAATTAAGAAAAAGTTCTTAATATTATTAATTAAGGATTTAATTTTTGGAAATTAAATCAAAAGAGAATTATTTCTAAAGTGTTTAGAAAAAGGATTAATAATTAAAAGGTGTTTTAATCATTAATGAGAATAATAAGTGGCATAATAATAATAATATTTATGGAAAAATTTCAGCTGAAAATTTTGCCTATAAATATACCATTATAAACCCTATTTTTATTTTAACCCTAAAATTTTATAAAACCTAATTCTCTCCACCTCCTTAACATCGTTTTCTTGGTGGATACCGGTGGAGTGCTTCACGTTTGAGGAGCAGCTGCTAAGGATCTCCGATCGTTACTCTTGGATCGCATATTAAAGGTTGGTAATCGATCCCTACGTTTTTACCATGATTTATATGCTTTTATATGGATTTTGTATGTGTAAAACTGTTTTACCATGCCTCTGCTGCGATTAAAATCCAACAATGGTATCAGAGCTTAGGTTGTATGCATATAGATCTGTGGTAAAAATTTCAGAATTTTATGTGCTTGTATGAATTAATTATGATTTTTACAAGTTATATTATGGATTAATTTTGTCTGATGAGAAATCGTTTCTCATAATAATTTTGAATGTTGATCTGGGTTCTACAAGTGTTGTAGATCGTCTGGGTATTTTTTTCATAATTTTATGATGTATAGATTATTTATTATGAATTTTTGAAGTTGTTGTAATTAAATTTGTAATTAAATAATCATATATATATATAAATTGTAAGTATGTATATATATTTGTACATCTGTTGCATCTGCTGCTTGTCTGACTAATGCACGGAAGAAAAGACAGAAAAAGAACAGGTACGGCAGAAAGAATGTCAGGCTCATTTTCTGTGCAGAAGCAACGGCGGCTGCTGCTGGCGCGTGTGGCGCACGCGCGCGCGAAGGGGTGTCGCGCATTCCGGGAATGCGTTACACCCTGTGGCGCATTCACGGAATGTGTTACACCTTTTAATGGCTTAAAAGGCTTGTAACGCATCACCGGAATGCGTTACAGGGCTTGTAACGCGTTCCTGTAATGCGTTACAGCCCGTCTCCGTTTTAGGCATGCAATATATCGTTGGATTCGTTTTTCTGAGACGGATCTAATGGAGTGATCAAATTTTAGTTTATATAAAAGTTTTGAACTGTTTATATTTCCGAAAGTGTTTTAAAGCTGTTTTTAACTGTTTTAACTGCTTTTAAATGCTTCATGTGATACATAGAGATGTATAATGCTTAGACTAATATGGTAGATGATGTAAAATGTCTACCTTGATGTTTATTCATGTTTATATATGTGATATATGCTTAGTTTATCATGCGATGATAGATTTAGGTGAACTTAAATGAACATAAGGCGTTTGTTAGACAACCTAGTATAGTGAAAGTGTTTCATAACCTTAATAATAATATTATGAATACAATCATGAGATTCTTGTATTTATGAAACACGTAATTGAATATGAATTTTTGATATGAGAGAAAGGATGATTCTGTCAACAACAGATTTCTATCTGTAAGAAAGGGTTATTAAGTGACGCCTCTTGACAATGCTCCACCCGATCTGGGAATCATCTGATTATTGATTATTGATTTGAAATATTTAATTTAAAAGGAAGAATTTCTTTATAATATGATTATGATTGTAACATAATATCATCCCTCTAAAATTAAATAATATTAAGTAGTAATTGGCCAATGATACAACGGGCTTGTGTCGGTCATAGCCTTCCAACATGATAGAAAAGTAGTTCTTATTATTGAATCATTGTCGGTTCGTGCTAGAGCTGAGGGCTTTGATTTCGAAATAAGAAATACTTGTCTATTACATAGAGATGTGTACATTGAATAAGAATCTAAAGGTCGGTACGTGCCACAGCCGTGGGCCTTTGGGGACTGATTCAACTGTACGGAATGTTGGGTTAGACTTGACTTAGAATATTGAGTTTGTCGTGCCACAGCCGAGACTCAATTATTCAAGAGGCTAAAGTTTGATTAGGGAATAACATAAGATGTAATTGACAAGAGTTGTCTGCCTATTGAACATTACATGGTGGTTCATGCTATAGCCGGGGTTGTGTAATGGAATGTAGGATCCCTATTCCCACTAGCATTATGAATGCTTAATTTTTCACGTAGGGGGTTGAATAAATTAGATAAACTAGTGGGAGCCACTTATGAATAAAGACCCGATTCATATAGTGTTTTTAAAATGAAATTGAATATTTGCTAAGTGTTGTTATGTGTTTATCATTTATAGATTTACAATATACATTATGTCTTCTGCACTATCACTCAGGAGCATACTGGGTGCTCACAAGTTGACTGGTCCTAATTATGCTGACTGGCTTCGATACTTGAGAATTGTTCTCAGGATTGAGAAGCTGGAATACGTGATTGACTCACCTAAGCCTACTGAACCTACTAGTGATGCACATAATGATGAACATGTTGTGTATCGTAAGTGGGTAGATGATGCAAATGTTGCTCAATGCATCATGCTAGCTTCCATGAACATTGAGCTACAGAAGCAACATGAGCATATGGATGCTCACACTATCCTCATGCATCTACAAGAGTTGTATGATGTGGCAGGGAGGACAGCTCGATATGAGATATCGAAGGAGTTATTCGGTTGTAGGATGTCTGAAGGATCATATGTGAATGACCATGTACTTAAGATGATCAATTTGATTGAACGTCTTGGACAACTTGGTTTTGCCATGGATGGGGAGCTGAACCAAGACATGGTTTTGCAATCGCTTCCGAGTTCGTTCTCGCAGTTTGTTGTGAACTTTCACATGAATAAGTTGGATGTCAGCCTGCCTGAACTCCATAACATGTTGAAGACTGCGGAATCGAATTTTCCCCCTAAGAAGAGTTTTGTTCTTCTAATTGGTGAAGGTTACAATCCTAAGAAAAGGAAGAGGAACCCTTCCAAGAAGAAGAAAGTAGGTGAGAAAATGCCGGTTCCACCAAAAGCTGAAGACCCCAAGAGCAAAGTTGTTTGCTTTCACTGTAACAAGGTGGGGCACTGGAAGAGGAACTGCAAGGTTTACCTTGCAGAATTGAAGAAGAAGAAGGGTAGTGAGACTACCGCTTCTGATTCAGGTATGTTCAATGATAGAAGTGAATATGTCATTAAATCAAATTTCTACTTGGGTATTAGATACCTCCTGTGGTTCTCATATCTGCAATTTGTTGCAGGGACTAAGGAGAAGTAGGACTCTTGAGGAAGAGGAGGTGATTCTACTGATGGGAAATGGAGCAAGAGTTGCTACTGTAGATGTAGAATCATTTCATTTACATATGCCTACGGGCAAGACTATTGTTTTTTAAATAATTGTTATTTTGTTCCCTTGATTGTGAGGAATATTATTCCCATATTAGACTTGGCTGGATTTTCATTTGTTATTGAGAATAATGAATGTTCTATTCTTAAAGATAATATTCTTTATGGACGTGGTGCTTTAAATAATGGTCTGTATATATGTGACATAATTTACTTCAGATTGAACAATCTAATAAAAGAAAAGGGATGATGAAAATCTCACTTTAAAGTGGCACTGCAGTCTCCATTTAGTAGACATGGAGAGAGGACTGCAAATTTGCTAGGAATGGTACACACAGATGTATGTGGACCAATGTCTAAGCAAGCCATGGGTGGATTTTCATACTTCATTACTTTCATGGATAATAGATCTAGATTCGGATATGTGTTTGATGAAACACAAGTCTGAAGCCTTTGAAAAGTTCAAAGAGTATAAATATGAAGTGGAGAAACAAACCAAACATAGTATTATAATTCTTTGATTAGATCGAGGTGGTGAATACTTGAATAGAGAGTTTCTGGATTATCTCAAAGTAAATGGTATAGTCTCCCAGTGGACGCCTCCAGATTGGTATCTGAAAGGAGAAATCGAACTTTGTTAGACATAGTTCGGTCCATGATGAGCTATGCAAATCTTCCAGTATTCCTATGGGGTTATGCATTGGAAACCTCGGCATATTTACTGAATAAGGTGCCTTCCAAATCTGTTCCTCAAACTCCGTATGAGATATGGAAAGAAAGGAAACCGAGTCTTAAACACGTTAAGATTTGGGGATGTCCAGCTTATGTCAAGTAAGTTGACCCAGATAAGCTGGAATATCGATCCGTAAAATGTAGTTTTGTGGGATATCCTAAAGAGACTTTAGGGTATTACTTTTACACCGATCATCGGGTGTTTGTCTCCAGACATGCTACCTTCTTGGAAATGGAGTTTATCCTTGAAGGAAACAGTGGGATCAAAATTGAACTTGATGAAGTTCAAGAAGCACAAACTACTACGGATCAAGTGGAAACACATGTTCTGACTGAACAACCTTTTGTGGAACAGCCCATTCATAGAACAGGGAGAGTATCTCGCCAACCTGAGATGTAATATGGCCTTGTCATTGAGAATGACAATGAGTTGTCGACCATTGATGATGACGACCCTGTGACCTATAATGAGGCTATGAGTAGTGTTGACTCAGAGAAATGGCATAGTGCCATGAAATCCAGAATGTAATCTATGTATACGGTATACAAAAGATAGATTATAGCAGATGGCCAGGTGGAGACCTATAAGGCCAGGCTTGTGGAAAAAAGATTCAAACAAAGGCAATGGATTGACTTTGATGAAACCTTTTACCTGTAGCCCTGTTAAAATCAGTTCGGATTTTGCTTGCGATTGCCGCTTACTACGACTATGAGATCTGGCAAATAGCCAGATGGTTTTCTTTCCAAGAGAAAAGAAAACCTAGTGTGTAAGCTGCTGCGAACCATATGTGGTTTAAACCAAGCTTCTCGAAAGATGGAACATTCGTTTTGATGAGACAATCAAAGAATTTGATTTTATCAAAAACGTAGATGAACCATGCGTCTACAAAAGGGTTAGTGGGAGCGCGGTAACATTTCTTATATTGTATTGAATTAGAGTTGACATACATAACAACATAGCAGACCCACTCACAAAGCTACTTTATGAAAGTCACTTTGATCGTCATAAAGACAAGATGGGTATTAGATACCAGAGTGATTGGCTTTAGTACAAGTGGGAGATTGAAAGGAATATGTCATAAGTCCAATCATGAATTAGGATTTAGGAATAACTTCCTGTGTAATATGTTTTGATTTCATTGATATTAATAAAAGACTTGTTTTGTTTTTATTACGGGCTCTATCTATTTAAGTGTTTAAATAAGATATATCATAGTTTAGAGTGAAGCTTTTTATGGATTATGATGAGATCATAATAGTGGGACCTAAAAGATGATAACTCTAAACTTAAATAGTTCCTGATCATAGGATTACTAACTGGTAATTAATAATCTGCAAAGATCGGTACATACTATGCTTGCTTCATTATGAAGGATGTCGGTTCTCATAGACATTTGTGTGGTGACACTATAGCTAGTATGTAGGTGCTTATTATAGAATAAGTTTACTGAACATGACTCGCATAGCTGAACAACTGATTGAGTTCACTCACGTGTCAGCAGTTGTTCACATAGTAATAGTTGTACAAGTATTCTTAGACTTGAGGTCATCATAGTCATCTTGTGTATACTGAACTATGCTTTGGTTTAGTTTTTAGTCTCCAGGGACAATTATTAGGGCTCTACTGGGTATAGGAATTTGTACACGAAGATAGTGTATGATCAATAAAGGATCTACCCCTTCCAGTGAAGGAAGCGAATGTTCAAGCCTGATCCACTTATGCTAGTTCAGGAATCTCTGGCCAGAGTGAATGAAATTAGAAAGGAGTTTCTAATTTACATAGAACTAAGCATAGTAAATGGTAAGCAAGTGATTAAATTAGATAGGCTTGACACGAGATCCATGCCTTGTATTTAATCGGGACATTGTAGGGTAGAAGGAGTTTATTGTAAGGTAACTATTCACTGAATAGGTTTTTGGTATTCTAAGCAGTGAATTCATATTATCCGGATAGTCGCGATATGCTGAGAAGTATCCCTCACGATGTAGAATAAATGTGATTAACTAATTAATCATATTTAATAAATTAGAGAATTTATATAAATAATGATAAAATAGTTTTATTATTATTTATTTCTACTACCGGCTTAATATTGAACCTACAGGGTAACACCATAAAAGGAGAATGATTTAATGGTGGTGGAATTAATTAATAATGGCTAATAATTATTTATTTATGAAATAAATAATTAATTGGAAAATTTAATAATTGATTAAATGAGATTTAATTGATTATAAATTAATTAAGAAAAAGTTCTTAATATTATTAATTAAGGATTTAATTTTTTGGAAATTAAATCAAGAGAGAGAATTATTTCTAAAGTGTTTAGAAAAAGGATTAATAATTAAAAGGTGTTTTAATTATTAATGAGAATAATAAATGGGATAATAATAATAATATTTATGGGAAAATTTCAGCTGAAAATTTTGTCTATATATATACCATTATAAACCCTATTTTTATTCTAACCCCAAAATTTTATAAAACCTAATTCTCTCCACCTCCTTCTCCTCCTTAACGTCGTTTCCTTGGTGGATACTGGTGGAGTGTTTCACGTTTGAGAAGCAGCTGCTAAGGATCTCCGATCGTTGCTCTTGGATCGCATATTAAAGGTTAGTAATCGATCCCTACATTTTTACCATGATTTATATGCTTTTATTTGGATTTTGTATGTGTAAAAGTGTTTTACCATGCCTCCGCTGCGATAAAAATCCAACAGGCATATCGTAAAGGTAGAGTTAAGCTATGAAACACGAGAGCAGCCAAATCGAGCCTTGAAGCTCACTAATATATATCTATCGACATCCATATGTAATAAATATTAAACGATGCTACCGTACAAATGTTAAAATAGAGGGGAATTTATGATAAAATCAACCAAAATTATAATTTTAAATTTTAATTAAAAAAGTGAGTTGTTCAAATAAATTAAGATTTTATAACATTTTTAAGAAAAAGATTAAATAATTATAATACTTATGTCCTAGAATTAAACAAAATTAAATTTCTTAACATAAATTATAAGAAATTAAATAAATTGACACTCCTAAATTCAACCAAATGCAGTTCAATCTAATGACAAGTTAGCAATCCGTGTGAACAACATCTAACGCACCAAATTGAACCCCCAAAATAATGATCCAACGGATATAATTATACATAAAAACAAAAATAAAATAAAATACCCACCCTACCTCACCCACTTGCTTGACTCACGCCTCCAGCAGCCTCCCCCTTCTTTTCTCTCCCAACCTCCCCCCTTCCATTATTCTCTCCTCCTGCTACCCCTCTTCTCTTCCCGATTGATTTTCCGGCCAAATTTTATCATCCTTTTTCTCCCATTTTCTTCTTTACATCAACTTACTCTCTTCTCTAAAACCCGAGTGAGCACCCCCGCTCCGAAAAACACTCTTATATCTTCGTTTTTCAAACTAAAACTTAAGTGGATCTTTAAAATTTTCAGTTTTAAACCTATTTTTGGTTGTGGGTTTGTGTTTGGGAAGATTACATGAGTATGCTTGTGAAAAATTCGAGGTGAAATTCATTATTTACGTGAAGTTGAATTTTGCATAATTTTGGATTTAGTTTTTTGTTCTTGATATTAATCATCTATTAATACGATTATTGATAATTGATTATATATATTTTTAGCTTTGTTTTGTGATATTGAGTGTCTAATTTGGTTGAGTTTACATAATTTCAAATTTGGCCGGAGTTGTTAACATTTTGGATCGAAAAATAGATTATAATGATGATGTGTTATTGATATGGTTGTTTCTGGATTGTAGGTTCGTTGTAGACGGATTTGATGTATGAAAATGAATAGAAAGATCCCGTTTCAGGCAAAATCTGAACTTCTGGATTGACTGCCGGATTTTTGAAGCTCACCGTAATCTGGAATTTTCCAGTTCCAGCGAGATTTTTTTTTAATCCTGAATTTTTTCAATTTGACTGCATTTGGTCGAATTTAGAATCATAAATTCATCTATGTATGGCCGTATTTATTTATAAGCATTACATTTTGAATTTTTTCAAAAAAAATGAATTTTTTGGGCGGGATTTTTAATTTTTAAATGAAAATTCAAATTTGACCATCTACGGTTGAATTTGACCGGTTGTATTTAGACGGTCGTATTTAGACTAAATACAACCGACTACTAAATATCACACCCATATGTACGACCGGGCTTAAAACCGGTCGTATTTAGCTAAATACCACCGTTGGCGGTCGTATTTAGTTAAATACGACCGATTTTGAACCGGTTGTATTTAGCCGTTTTTCTTGTAGTGATTTCTCGCAATGATGTTTGTTATTTATAATACAAATAGATATAAACACAACTCAAATAATTATAAATTTTTTCATTTTTTCTAATTCAATCAAATTCCTTCACTTCCGATTTTTTCAACTCTCACATAAAATTATGAATCAAAATTTTATCAAAAATATAGAGAAGAGTATCCATCCAACATATAAAAAAAGCTCATATGTAGTGTGATTATGAAGCGATTTGTTAATCGGCGCCTTATATTACCATCAATCTAAAAAACTCTCTATAACCATTGATAATGACAATATGTCATTATTTTGAAAATTCAAAAGCTTAACCATTATTTTTAAAATAATTTTATAGTACAGTCGACATTCTATAGTTTACGCTTTAAATGTATTAATTAATGGTGAATACTTAACATGAGTTGACTAAAGTCATTTTTTGAAATGTCAAAAGAAAAGTTCACAGCTATTTTAAAATTTTAAAAAAAATTCTACTATTTTAAAAATCATTGTAAGGTACGGCCAGCTCTTTATAATTTACTCTAGAATGAATAAAAAAATTCTAACAGAAAATATATAATCAGTATTTTACCATCACATACTCTCTTCAAGATTTAAGTCTGATGACTCTCTCTCAAAATACCAGTGAATAAATGAGCTAATTAAAACTTTGAGGGCAACGGTAGATATCTTCAAAACCTGTTTAATTTAATAGTCTCCCTAATCAACCTGCAGAGCAATAGCTGAACAGAACATGACATTCCTCGATACTATAATTAGCTTATTCTCAGAAATTTTTGGTTACGATCCGGATAGAAGAAGGTTTAACAAAACTTATTTAAAATTTATCAGAACAGTAAACTTAAACACACATTTTTACGTGATTGGACAAATTACCTACATACACTATAGCCGTTGAACATAACAAATTTTCTAGCTAATATTTCTAAGTGTTTTAAACATATTTCAGAAATTACAAAAACCTCATGAATAAACTAGCGTTCTCAAATTTCATTTTTTATCTTTTTAAATTTGCATGAATGAGAGACGGGAATTGTAAATTCTCCGCTTATAGCTAACAAACTTGTGCCTGCTATTTCTTATATCTCATACCTAAATTCTGTCATTTTCAAATAGATTGCTCGAATAATCAAATCCGTCAATACCAAAAAAATTGTTTTCTCCAACATCTCAGGCACATTAATCATCGTAAAATTTCATTATTAAATTTTAGGGGGATAAACAAAACAACTTTAAGGGTACAATATTCATACTATTTGAGTAATCATGCAAAAGTTTCTATTCATTCAAATTAAATTGAATGGATATGCTGTCAAAGAATTTATTCTTCATGTTTTTTTTGGAACTGGTTGAACAAAATTTTGCAAGGTGATGACTTTATAAGTGACACAAAGATAAGTGTATATTTTTTTGTGGAACTATTGAGGTCTCGGTTCAAATTTTCGAACTATTAATTTTAAACTCAAGTTCCAAAAGAAGATACAATTTATTATAAAAACTTATTACAAAAGTTATTATTACAAAAATGCAACTAAAAGTGAAAATTTAAAAGTCAATCTACACTGAACCTAAATACTCGAATTTCAATATTATCCGACTCAAATCTATAGATAAAAGTTAATATTTCCTATTCAAGTATGTCTAAACCACTATAGGCTGGCAATCAGGATTTATATAATTTATGTTAACAAGGGGTTAATCCCTCAACTATGCCGGAATTGTCCTATTTTGTGGGCTTAACAAGAAGCAGAATGATATCTCGCCATTTCCCAAAGCACATCTAAAAAATGTGTCCACTAAAATTGAAGGATCATGTGATGTCGAACATGTGTCATTGAACATGTGACGTCGAACATGTCCGATAAAATTGAAGGATCAATTCCAATGCATGTATTTAGTCAAATTATATTCATGTAGCTTTCTGTTGTGTTATGTCATAAAATTATCATGGGTATTTTATCGGATCTTCGAAAAAATGGGTCAGATCATCTTCAAGAAAAAATAAAAACGAGTTCCGGAGAACACGTCTCTGGAGTCCCGGGCGCACCCCATACAGGGCTAGCCTTATATGGTTGTCGTTTACGATGACTATCAACGATGAGAAATTACGACGATTGATGGAGTTTAACATAAAGGTTTTTGACGATCATCACGGGAATCTTAGAACAATAGTTGTAAAGGAGGCGTGCGATGGTTGCTACGATGACGATGCTACGACAACCGCTATAGTAGAAGATGACGAAGAAGAATAAGTAATTAATGCAGGGGTTCACAAAAGGTATTTTGAAGTTAAGGGAGAAAAACATATGAAAGAGATATATCCAAAGTCCAATCATGTTTGAGGATTTAGGAATAACTTTTATGTAATCTGTTTTGATTTCATTGATATTAATAAAAGGCTTGTTTTATTTTTAGTGCGGGCTCTATCTATTTAAATGTTTAAATAAGATATACCACAGTTTAGAGTAAAGCTTTTTATGGGTTGTGATGAGATCATAATAATGAGACCTAAAAGATGATAACTCTAAACTTAAATAGTTCTTGGTCATAGGATTACTAATTGGTAATTAATAATCCGCAAAGATCGGTACATACTATGCTTGCTTCATTATGAAGGATGTCTGTTCTCATAGACATTTATGTGGTGACACTATAGCTAGTATGTAGGTGTTTATTATAGAATAAGTTCACTGAACATGACTCACACAGCTGAACAACTGATGGAGTTCACTCACGTGTCAGCAGTTGTTCACATAGTGATAGTTGTACAAGTATCCTTAGACTTGAGGTCATCATAGTCATCTTGTGTACACTGAACTATGCTTTGGTTTAGTTCTCAGTCTCAAAGGACAACTATAAGGAATTTGTACACGAAGATAGTGTATGATCAATAAAGAATCTACCCCTTCCAGTGTAGGAAGAGAATGTTCAATGCTGATCCACTTATGGTAGTTCAGGAATCTCTGGCCAGAGTGAATGAAATTAGAAAGGAGTTTCTAATTTACATTAAATAGAACTAAGCATAGTGAATGGGAAAGCAAGTGATTAAATAAGATAGGTTTGACGCAAGTTCCATGCCTTGTATTTAATCGTGACATTGCAGGGTAGAAGGAATTAATTGTACGGTAACTACTCACTGAATAGGTTCTTGGTATTCTAAGCAGTGAATTCGTATTATCCGGATAGTCGCGATATGCTGAGAAGTATCCCTCACGATGTAGAATAAATATGATTAATTAATTAATCATATTTAATGAATTAGAGAATTTATATAAATAATGATAAAATACTTTTATTATTATTTATTTCTACTACCGGCTTAATATTGAACCTACAGGGTCACACCATAAAAGAGAATGATTTAATGGTGGAGGAATTAATTAATAATGGCTGATAATTATTTATTTATGAAATAAATAAATAATTAATTAGCAAATTTAATAATTGATTAAATGAGATTTAATTGATTATAAATTAATTTTGAAAAGGTTCTTAATATTATTAATTAAGAATTTAATTTTTGGAAATTAAATCAAGTGAGAGAATTATTTCTAAAGAGTTTAGAAAAAGGATTAATAATTAAAAGGTGTTTTAATTATTAGTGAGAATAATAAACGGTTAATAATAATAATAATTTATGGAAAAAATTTCAGCTGAAAATTTTGCCTATAAATATAGTATTATAAACCCTATTTTTGCCTCAACCCAAAAGATTTACAAAACCCTAATTCTCTCCATCTCCTCCTCCATTACATCGTTTTCTTGGTGGATACCGGTGGAGTGCTTCACACTTGAGGAGCAGCTGCTAAGGATCTCCGTTCATCGTTCTTGGATCGCTATTAAAGACCTCCATCTTTCCATTAACGTACAGCTTCTTAAGGTAAACATACTGAACTACGAATTAAATATTATTTTTCGCATGGATCCTGCGGAGGGTTTCGTTTTTTTTTAAGATTAAATTTATGTTTTCGCTGGGTTTATGTGCTAAAAACCCTTCAATGGCATCAGAGCTACTTGCGAAATTTTTTTAATTCATTTATGTGTTTAACTGTTTTCGATATATGAGCATGTACGTGATTCGCCATGATTTGATGTTGATATAATATGTTTATATATGTATAGTTTTGAATATATGATATTCATGTGAGTTGTATAATCATAAGATGATTATGTAATCTGTATATATATTGATATATACATGATTTATGTTTGTTCTAATTATGAGAATCATATTAGATACGGATTCTGAATTGGCTCCTACAGATTTGGTGAAATCTGGGTCTGGTGTCCGATTTACGCAAACGAATACCCTATTCCATAGGTAAACGAGCATCTAAACAAAACTGATAGCAAAAGCTATCAACGACTCGTCTGTAAGGCGTTTGCCGTTGTTTACTGCCCGTAAACAGTGATTCTTGTTTTTCTGATTTGATTCTGATTTTTGTCATATTTTCTTTTTATGATTAGATCATGGATAATATGATATGTTAAGATCAGATTATGTGTTTTAACATGCTTTTATGTGTTGTATGAGCATGGTGGACGGTTATGGCCTTTCAACCTTAGTGTAATGGTTTTGGTTTTGGTTTTAAATACGACTTGCATGTCTTCAATCTTTGTTGTTAGGAATATGTGTATTAGTTTGATGATAAGTTAAGCAAAACACTTAAGTAGAAATCTAGTGTTTGTAGCCTCAACGGATAAGACCATCTTGGCTATCCGTTGAAGGAGTAGCTGTACTTAGCAATAAGTTTAGTATTGTAGCACATTTCACTCTCTGGTTTCAAGCTGTAATTCTTAGATGTTGTTAGAAAATAATCAGTCATGTTGACTACTAATGGATGTACAAATAGGAGGGCTAATTGTAAATATTTCATGCCTTGTAATTTTGTATAAGTGAAGAAGTGTCAACGGATATTGAAGACCTTCAACGGATAAAAAACAAAGCTTCAACGGATGTCTCTAATGCTTCAATGGATAATATCCATCAACGGATAAGTGCTTCAACGGATAAAGACTTCAACTGATAATACATCAACGGATAAAGCTTCAACGGATAAAGCCTCAACGGATAAGGCATCAATGGATGAAAGCTTCAACGGATGCTTAGTTCATTAACAGTTGATAGTGACAATTCACAAGCTGACAGAGGCGCATGGGTTGACAGAGACATACTGGAATGTGGAAGCCTCTAGGAGGAATCAAGAAAATGCAGCATTTCCATCCTGATGCAAACAAGGAAGTATTCAAAGATTTACAGATTATCCTAGATTGTATTGGATAGAGAAATGAAGAAGAAACATGTGAAGAATCTTTTCAATTATATTTTACAGTTTGTCTTCACTTGTAAACTTGGTGATATATAAACCAAGTAGCAGCTAGTAATTAGACATGAATTTTCCTGAGCTGTTTAGAAATATCAAAAGAGAAAATCATCTAGTTTGTACTAGGAAGCAGCTGTGATTTAATTCTTTGAATCACAGATTTTCTGAAATAACACATCTCTGGTGGAACAACAAATCCACCAGAAAAGTTTTTAAGTTCTTTGTGCTCATTACATTTGTGTTTGAATATATATCTGTCTGCATCAGCTTCAAGCAATTCACACACATTTGATCACTCTAACACTTAGCCTTAGAAACTGCTCAAAACTTGAAAAAGTTTTGAGATTTACATTCAACTCCCCTTCTGTAAATATCATTGTTAGTTCACTGGGAATAACAATTGGTATCAGAGCAAGCTCTTAACATACAAAGAGTTTAAGGATCTATTCTGCTAACATCATGAGTGCACAGAAGAATCCTCCTGCTACCATCATGAGTAGGAAGGATATTGGTGTAAAGATCCCAGTCCTAGAAAAAGATAATTATCATCACTAGAAAGTGAAGATACATTTACATCTTCTTTCTCAAGATGAAAGCTACATCAACTGTATTGAAAATGGTCCTCACATCCCTCACAAAGTAGCCACAGCTGCTACTGCAACAGTTGCTGTTGGATAGTCCATTCCCAAGCCAAAAGCAGAATGGACGATTGAAGACATGGAAGAAATCCGCAAGGATAAGAGAGCCATGAACATTTTGTTTAATGGCTTAGATCAAGATATGTTTGACAATGTCATCAATAGCCAAACTGCAAAGGAAGTTTGGGATACTGTACAAATCATCTGTGAAGGTACTGAGCAGGTCAGAGAGAACAAGATGCAACTTCTTATTCAACAGTATGAATATTTTCACTTTGAAGAAGGTGAATCATTAAATGATACCTTCAACAGGTTTCAGAAACTGTTGAATGGATTGAAGCTGTATGGTAGAGTGTACCAAGTCAAGGATTCCAACTTAAAATTTCTTAGGTCTCTGCCAAAGGAATGGAAGCCCATGATTGTCTCTTTGAGAAATTCTCAAGATTATAAGAACTTCACACTTGAAAGATTATATGGAATTTTGAAGACTTATGAACTTGAAATGGAGCAGGATGAGCTGTTGGAAAAGGGAAAGAGAAAAGGAGGAACAGTTGCTCTTGTAGCTGACAGTGAGAAGATGGAAGCCAGGAATGAGGAGAAGACAATGCCAAGTCTCAAAATTGGCACAAGCAAATCAGAATCAAGCAAGGGTAAAGAGCAAGTTGCTGAGGATAAAGACAATTCCAGTCAGGATAAATCTGATGATATTGAAGAACATTTGGCCTTTCTGTCCAGGAGGTTTGCAAAAATGAAGTTCAGTAAAAACACAAAGTTCACTAAGCCAAATAAAAACATGGTGGACAAATCAAAGTTCAAATGTTACAACTGTGGCATTAGTGGACACTTTGCAAGTGAGTGTAGGAAGCCAAATTCTGTGAAAAAGAAATTTGAGCAAGTTGATTACAAAAAGAAGTATTTTGATTTGCTCAAACAAAAGGAAAGAGCTTTTCTCACTCAAGATGATTGGGCAGCAGATGGGGTAAATGAAGATGATGATGTGGAATATGTCAACCTAGCCCTGATGGCTAATTCTGATGAAAATGAAACTAGTTCATCAAGCAACCAGGTAATTACTACTGATCTCTCTTAGCTTTCTAAACATGAATGCAATGAAGCCATAAATGATATGACTAATGAATTATATCATTTGCGTGTTTCTCTTAAATCACTAGCAAAAGAAAACACTAGGATCAAGGAGAATAATGTGTTTTTAAGTGATAGGAATGTTGTGTTGGAGGATCAGGTAATTGAGCTTGAAAAAATAAAACTTAAATGCTTGACTGTTGAGAGTGAACTAGCAGAAGCTGTTAAGAAAGTAGAAATTCTTTCTACACAGTTAGAAAGTGAGAAAAAGGTAATCAAGGCCTGGAAAACATCTAGGGATGTTAGTGTTCAGATTGCAAAGGTTCAGGGAATTGAATCATTCTGTGAGGATGCCTGGAAGAAAAACAAAAAGGAGTTAGAATTAATTGATGGATTGTCAACGGATGTGGAATCAACGGATGATGAAAGTTATCCGTTGAAGGAAGAAAAGGAGCATCCATTGAAGGCTCATCAATTAAAACAGGCAAGTTCTTTTAAAAATAAAAATCTCAATAAAAAGAATGATTCAACTCTCAAGAACTTTGTCAAAGAAGGAGCTAGCACATCCAGAGATATCAGTAAGGTGAATATAGGACACATGACTTTAGATCAGCTAAAAGATAGGCTTAAGTTGGTTGAGGATAAGAAGGAAACTAAAAGAAAATCTAAAAGAAATGGGAAGGTAGGGATTAATAAACATAACAATTACACACCTGATAGGTATGCTCCTAGAAAAAGCTGTGTGCATTGTAAAAGTGTTAATCACCTATCTGATAATTGCAAATCTGTTAAAAATGCTCCCATGCCTTCAAATCCCTCCATGCCTAACATGTCTATGTCACCTCTGCATGATATGCCTTTTATGTCTCACCAGAATCCTCATGCACATTTTGCAAACATGCCATATATTAACAATCCTTATTTTACTGCATTTAGTATGCCTCAAATGCCATACAATATGCCTATGTGGAAAAACATGTTTGCACAACCTATGCCTTATCAAATTCAATCAAATGTGTTAAATGATTCTGTGACTAACCCTACACTTCAACCAACCACATCTGAGACCAAGGTTGACCCAAAGTTACCTAAGTCAAAAGATGCAGGAGGAATGAAGTCTAGGAAAAAGACTAACAAGGCTGGACCCAAGGAAACTTGGGTACCAAAATCAACTTGATTGATTTTGTTGTGTGCAGGGACAAAGAAGGAATCTATGGTACTTGGACAGTGGTTGTTCAAGACACATGACAGGAGATTTCACCCTGCTCACAGAGTTTAAGGAGAGAGCTGGCCCTAGCATAACCTTTGGAGATGACAGCAAATGATTCACTATGGGATATGGCTTGATTTCAAAAGAAAATGTCATCATTGATGAAGTTGCATTGGTTGATGGTCTCAAACACAATTTATTGAGAATCAGTCAACTATGTGACAGAGGGAATACTGTTTCCTTCAATTCTGAAGCCTGTATTGTCACAAGTAAAAAGGACAATAAAGTGGTTCTAACTGGAGTTAGAAAAGGGAATGTGTACTTAGCTGATTTCAACTCTATAGATGCAGAATCCATTACTTGTCTTCTCAGCAAAGCAAGTCTAGTTGAAAGTTGGCTATGGCACAAGAAGCTGTCCCATTTGAATTTCAAGACAATGAATGATCTAGTCAAAAAGGACTTAGTTAGAGGAATGCCTCTAGTGGAATTCACAAGGGATGGACTGTGTGATGCTTGTCAGAAAGGAAAGCAAAAGAAAGTATCGTTCAGCAAGAAGCAGAATTTTGTTTCCACATCAACAGCTGAAGCTGAGTACATTGCTGCTGGTAGTTGATGTGCACAAATATTATGGATGAGGAATCAACTATTTGACTATGGTCTGCCTGTTGACAAAATTCCAATATTCTGTGACAACACAAGTGCCATTGCCATTACTGAAAATCCAGTGCAGCACTCAAGAACCAAGCACATTGATATCAAGTACCACTTCATTAGGGAACATGTGATGAAAGGTACAGTGGAACTTCATTTTGTTCCAAGTGAAAAGCAGATTGCAGACATATTTACCAAGCCACTTGATGAATCAACATTCACAAGATTAGTAAGTGAGTTAGGTATGCTTACTTATTCATAATCTATGTCATCTATATAATCTGTCTTGAAGCCTGAAATGAATTTGCTGCAAGAACAAAGCTGGCTTTAATTAAGACTTATCCTATCAACGGATATTCTCTATCCGTTGAAAGCCAAAATTGTTCTATCAACGGATGTTTATTATCCGTTGAAAGACAAATACATTTCTGGTAATTTTATCATTCAACGGATAAAATGGTGTTGTTCATCAACGGATAACTATTTCCCTTATCTGTTGAAGTGTCACGTCAGTTACTATAAGTGAGTCACAGCCGTTGATTCTTTTACTCAACCGTTGATACAGATATACAGTGTTGTATGTATTTGTATTTAAGGTAGTTTTCAGAATTTCTACAGTTTTATTTATTCTTGAACGGCTGTAACTTACTTAAAGGTATCATTTAATCATTTTATTTACGTTTTAATTCAAGAAAGTATAAAAGCCCAATTGAACTCTTATTCTCACTTTACGCTTTCTTGCAATTCTTATTCTCTTTCTCTCTAAATTCTCAAGTTTTTCTCTGCAACCTCTACTCACAACAATGGCACCAGTAGTCAAAATTATGTCTCAAACAGGATTTGTTTATGAAAAGAATAATTTCATAGCCTTGGTTGAAAAGAATGAAGCCCATTCTGATTATCACAACCATCTACTGTGAAGTGATTGAGGAGATTTGGACAACTGCAGAGTTCAACTCCACAGATATGACTATTGCCTTCTCTCTCAAAGGTAAGGACTATTGCATTAATTGTGATGATATACAATCTTGCTTTAAGTTTCCTGAGAATAATGCCATGACACCATACACTGATAAAGATGTCTCTGCTATGCTAGATTCCATAGGCTATATTTTTGATTCTGCTAGTTTAGGTAGTATTAGAAGGAAAGGCCTTAGGAAAGAATGGAGTTTTCTAGGAGATGCCTTTATTAAGGTTTTCTCTGGGAAGATTAGCAATTTTGATGCTATCACTTCATCTCTTGTTAATATGCTCTATATGCTAGTTTCTGATAGGTACTTTAATTTTAGCAACTGTGTTATGCTAGAATTAGGTTCCAGATTAGGTAACAAAGCTAATAGACCACATAACATCTACTATACTAGATTCTTTATGTTATTGGCTAACCATGTTGCTGAAGGTTTGGTTATATCCAATGAGAATAATAAACTCAAATGCTGGGCACAAGAGAAAAGGGTCCTTGCAGACCTTTTGAGAATGAACCTCAACAGCCAGGTGCCATTGGTATACTTGTCAATCATGAATGCACCACAGGTAAGTGAGGTAAATACTTCTATAACTCCTACTATTTCCAACCCCAATGTTTCTTTGCCTTCTAGTGTGGCTATGGAACCTGTGTCTTTGTCCAAACAGGCTCCTACCAAAGCCACCAAATCTAAAGTTTCCAAAGTCAAGTCAAAGAAACCTACCTCTGTTGTTTCTCAAAAGACAACAGTTGTAACAACTACCATAAACCCTGAAGGGAGTGAACAGGGTGTGAGTGGTGAGGGGAGGGGTGAACATCAAAAAGCCCCCCAGGATAAGGTGGGAGAGGTGAGTGGTACCCAAACCAGCCAAGCCACAGTCTCTCAAAAGACTGTGGTGGTTCAAAAAGAGTCCAACACATCCCTAGTTGCATCCTCCCAAAAGGTTGTAACTATTGAAAATAGTCCCCAACCAGGGACACGGAACAAAGGAGGGTGGGACACTGAAGCCACACATTCACCATTTAAAGCCTTTTCAAGGAAGGCCAAGACCCTAGTTTCCACACAAGGGACACACACAGCACAGATACATCCACCTGTATCTGTGCCTTCTCAAATTCAGCTTGATGTGATTCCAGCAAATGTGGAATCACAGCCCCATTCTCTCAATATAGAAACACACCATTCATCAAACTCTCCAACACCCTCTCTGGATGTGGATATGATATTCACATCAATTCCTGATTCTCCCTCATTAAAACTCAGGGAGGAGCCCCACTCAAAACCTGGTGATCATCATCTTTTAGATGATTTGTTGGATCATCAGCCAATTCTTTCAGATGTAGTTGCAGAATCTGTATCACCACACTTAAAATCAATCCACACAGATTCAACAATTATGTCACTTTCTATATCTACATCTTTTCCTTCTTCAACGGATATCTCTCATCCGTTGACAAGTGGTTGTTCTTCAACGGATAAGCTTAATAGCAGTTATCCGTTGATACCATCAGTTTCCACTTCAACGGATATTCCCTATCCGTTGATGGTCTCTACACACTTAACAGAAACAATTCCAACTGTAGAGGACATGGCAACTGTACAATCACTTTTAGGTTTGAGGGAAGGGAGTGATATTTTGAGTGAGAGGCTGGGTTGCTCCCAGGCAAAAGAAGAGGTTGAGAGTCACCATATGCATGCTATTTCTTCCAGCATGGCAAAAGTGAGTGAGAGGAGTGCCACCTTAGAAGGTGAGGGTGAGGGTGTGAGGGTGTGTGTGAGCCAGGGGGAGCCCCTGATGCAAGAACAGAGAGAAATTGAGAGAAAGGCAGGTACAGAAGCTATAAGGGTGGATCCAGCCATTGCTAGTGAGTTAATGAAAGTGGATGATGCAGAAAAGGAAAGACAATTTCAGCAACATTACAAAGTTGTCATTGATAACATTTCCTTGGATGCTGACACTTTTACTCACCCTGTTTCAGCCTATCAATTATTGGCTGCACAGGGCAATGTGGAGGCAGAACAGACACTACACATTGTACACACTTCAGAATCTCTTCTCAGAGACAAAGCTGCTGTCAACAGGCTGCCTTCTCAAGCTGGTGAGCCATCTGAAGAATTTGGAGTAAATTCTAATGATGATGACTCTAATTCTTTGCATGAGAGCATGAACTTAGGGGGAGTAGTAGGCCCAAGTTCTGTTCCTGATCTTCCTGAATGGGCATGGGCAAAACCATCAACACCAGGAGAGTTTGGTGTCACTTTGGTCAGACAAGTCATGACAATTCAGAAGGCCCTTCAGGAGACTCAAGATGTTGGTACCAAGGCAATTCTTCCAGCTCATCTTGAATCTCTGCATCTCTTGCAGTTGCAGCATTACCAGCAAAATCTAAGTGTGGATGAGCTCAAGCAGGACATTGCTGATCTGAAATCCTACAATGTTGAGAAATTGGATTCAGTTATACCCTATGGTACTATGCAAGATTTGTTGGGGAGACTGAGGAAAGCATCTGATGCTGACAAGAGGCTAGCCAGATTGGAAGATAGGGTTCAAATCATTGAAGACTCTATGGTCACCATTCTTCAGAATCAACAAACTCAAACAAATCTACTCATGCAGCTGGCACAAGCACAAGGCTTGACCCCTACCCTTGATGATAACAAAAAGGGGGAGAATAAAGGGAAAGGGGAAGGAGAGCCATCTACAACAGTTCAGATTTCTCAAGTGCTAGTTCCTGTCATCACAACTTCTCTAACTATTCAAGTCAAAGGAAAGCTAGATGGAATTGATCTAATCCAGATAACAGCAGCTGAATTGCAAGTCAAAGAGCAAAGGAAGAAGATTGATGAAAAGATGCAACTAATATTTGGTTCTACAACTTCTCAATCACAATCTGTGAAGCATAGCACAAAAGTGGAATCAATTATTATGGAACTCAAGCCAGTAGGGAGGCATAAGGATGGAGAAACTTCTTCCAAAGATCTGCAACCTATGGTTCTCAAGCCCAACAACAGGTCCAATAAGGACTCTACAAAGAATCCTCTAAAAGAGGTGGATTTTCCTCTTCCAAAAGCTGATGAGGACAAGCTTTTAGGTAGAAGTATTGCATATCTCAAAGAGACCATGGATGAGGCTGTAAGGAGAAATATGGCTATTATCTTCAGAGAGGGATAGAGCATATGTGTGATGCAAGGACATCCCAAATTCTCAATAGCCAAGAGGGAAGAAACCAAAAGGTTGAAGGAAGAAGCCAAACAGCTAAAGGCTGACAAAAGAGCACAAGCAAAGCTTGAAAAACAGCTAAAGTCAAGTCAGGCTGAAGAACAGAAAGAAATTGAAGACAAAGGTGAAGATGAAGCTATGGGGGACATGGTTGGTACTGAGATGGAGGAAAGAAGTAAGGAAGAATGGCAGAAAGGGAAAAGAAAGAAGGTCAATGCAAAGAGAAAGAAGGTAGATAAGACTGAAGAAACCCAATCAATATCCAAACCACTACCCTCTATTCCAGAATCCATTGTACCTGACCCCTTCATGAACATTCATGGTGAAACAATCATTCCCAAGGAGGAACCAATTGATTGGGACACCATCAAATTGCCCACCTTCCTAACCTCTTTTCCACCATCAAAGAAGCAGAAAAGAAGAATCAAATCAACACCCTCTAAAGCCTCAAACAAATTCACACAGAAGCCTAAGCCTAAACCTCAAACCTCTAAAGATGATTATGTTCACATCTGTGACATAAAAGAATTTTCAGACATTGAACTCTATCTGGATGAGCTGGAGGATGTAAGGGGAATAGCTGCCTACAGACAGCTACCAGAAAGACTAGTGTTCAAATACAAAGGAGCTGGGGAAAGAACATGGCCTCTTCACAGAATTCTGAATGAAGGCTACTTTACCTTGATCAGAGTCTACTCAGCCATACAAAGGGATTATGGCTTTACCAGGACTGCCAAGACTGAGATTCTCAACAAGATTGCCAACATAAGGAAAACTTGGAGGGAGCCCAATGCTTTGCCTAGAACTTTACTCATTCAAGAAAGAGGAATTACAATTCACAAATCACCTCATTGGTTGATGGAGTTCAGAGACAACAAAGGAGTCAGAAGATTTTTCAGAATTGAAGTTCAGCTAAAGATTGCCAGTAATGAAACTCTCAAGGATATGCAATCTAAGTTAGATATCAATGAAGAAGATGAAGTTGAATTCTACAGACAACTTCAACTTCAAATAGAGGAGAATGACAGGAGGCTAGGAAAGAAAACCAGGGATCAAAAGAAAAGAAAGTAATTTGCTCAGGCTAAAGGAGCACCCTTGGAAACAATGTAATTCTTCAATTCCATCTCAGCATATACATTTTTGTAGCACTTTTGAATTTCTGCTTTATTACAGTTTATAAATTTGTTAAGTGTTTTGTTATCATCAAGCTAAACCCAAATTTATGCCTACAGTTCTAGTAGACATAAATAGGGGGAGTTTGTTAGGAATATGTGTATTAGTTTGATGATAAGTTAAGCAAAATACTTAAGTAGAAATCTAGTGTTTGTAGCCTCAACGGATAAGACCATCTTGGCTATCCGTTGAAGGAGTAGCTGTACCTAGCAATAAGTTTAGTATTGTAGCACATTTCACTCTCTGGTTTCAAGCTGTAATTCTTAGATGTTGTTAGGAAATAATCAGTCATGTTGACTACTAATGGATGTACAAATAGGAGGGCTAATTGTAAATATTTTATGCCTTGTAATTTTGTATAAGTGAAGATGTGTCAACGGATATTGAACACCTTCAACGGATAAGAAACAAAGCTTCAACGGATGTCTCTAATGCTTCAACGGATAATATCCATCAACGGATAAGTGCTTCAACGGATAAAGACTTCAACTGATAATGCATCAATGGATAAAGCTTCAACGGATAAAGCCTCAATAGATAAGGCATCAATGGATGAAAGCTTCAACGGATGCTTAGTTCATTAACAGTTGATAGTGACAATTCACAAGCTGACAGAGGCACATGGGTTGACAGAGACATACTGGAATGTGGAAGCCTCTAGGAGGAATCAAGAAAATGCAGCATTTCCATTCTGATACAAACAAGGAAGTATTCAAAGATTTTCAGATTATCCTAGATTGCATTGGATAGAGAAACGAAGAAGAAACATGTGAAGAATCTTTTCAATTATATTTTACAGTTTGTCTTCACTTGTAAACTTGGTGATATATAAACCAAGTAGCAGCTAGTAATTAGGCATGAATTTTCCTGAGCTGTTTAGAAATATCAAAAGAGAAAATCATCTAGTTTGTACTAGGAAGCAGCTATGATTTAATTATTTGAATAACAGATTTTCTGAAATAACACATCTCTGGTGGAACAACAAATCCACCAGAAAAGTTTTTAAGTTCTTTGTGCTCATTACATTTGTGTTTGAATATATATCTGTCTGCATCAGCTTCAAGCAATTCACACACATTTGATCACTCTAACACTTAGCCTAAAAACTGCTCAAAACTTGAAAAAGTTTTGAGATTTACATTCAACCCCCCTTCTGTAAATATCATTGTTAGTCCACTGGGAATAACATTTGTAATCATAAATCTCGAATGTAACTCGAGTTATTCTTGTAAGTTCATTAGATTAGTTTTACTTTCAATCATGTAATGTAATTGAAGACTCAAGAAGGCTATCCAATGGAGGTGATACAAAGAAGAAGACGAGGCATACAAGAAGTCTAAACAAAGAAGAAGACTTATGTAATAAGTAGTTGTATTTATTTCCATCACCATATTAGATTAACCTTGATCTTTATCATGAGTTTGATAAAGATCACATAGGATGGGGCTATAACCAAACACATTTACTTTATTGCACTTTACATTTACTTATTTATTTAATTTTATATATGATATATATGCCTATGTTTACCATGCGATGATAGATTTAGGTGAACTTAAATCAGTATAAGGCGTTCTCTAGAAAATCTAGAATAGGAATCATTTCTTGCATTAAGGATAAATATTATGAATACGATCATGAGATTCTTGTGTTTATGAAACACGTAATTGAATATGAATTTTCAATATTGAGAGAAAGGATGATTCTGTCAACAACAGATTTCTATCTGTAAGAAAGGGTTATTAAGTGACGCCTATTGACAATGCTCCACCCGATCTGGGAATCATCTGATTATCGATTATTGATTTGAAATATTTAATTTAAAAGGAAGAATCTCTTTATAATATGATTATGATTGTAACGTAATATAATCCCTCTAAAATTAAATAATATCAAGTAGTAATTGGCCAATGACACAACGGGCTTGAGTCGGTCATAGCCTTCCAATATGGTAGAAAGTGGTTCTTATTTTTAAATCATTGTCGTTTCGTGCTACAGCCGAGGGCTTTGATTTCGAAATAAGAAATACTTTTCTATTACATAGAGATGTGTACATTGAATTAGAATCTAAAGGTCGGTACGTGCTACAGCCGTGGGCCGTTGGAGACTGATTCAATTATACGAAATGTTGGCTTAGACTTGACTTAGAATATTGAGTTTGTCGTGCTACAGCCGTGACTCAATTATTCAAGAGGCTAAACTTATATTAGGGAATAACATAAGATGTAATTGACAAGAGTTGTCTGCCTATTGAACATCACATGACGTTTCGTGCCACATCCGAGGTTGTGTGATGGAATGTAGGATCCCTATTCCCACTAGCATTATGAATGCTTAATTTTCACTTAGGGGGTTGAAAAAATTAGATAAACTAGTGGGAGACACTTATGAATAAAGACCCGATTCATATAGTGTTTTGAAATGAAATTGAATATTTGCTAAATATTGTTATGTGTTTATCATTTACAGATTTACTATATTCGTCATGTCTTCTGCACTATCACTCTGGAGCATACTAGATGCTCACAAGTTGACTGGTCCTAATGTAGCTGTTTGTTTTCACTGTAACAAGTTGGGGCACTGGAAGAGGAACTACAAGGTTTACCTTGCAGAATTGAAGAAGGGTAGTGAGACTACCACTTCTGATTCAGGCATGTTCATGATCGAAGTTAATATGTCACTAGGTCAAATTTCTACTTGGGTATTAGATACCGCCTGTGGTTCTCATATTTGCAATTCATTGCAAGGACTAAAGGGAAGTAGGACTCTTGAAAAAGATGAGGTGATTCTACGTATGGGCAATGGAGCAAGGGTTGCAGCCATATCTGTAGGATCATTTAGTTTACATATGCCTACGGGCAAGACTATTATTTTGAATAATTGTTATTACATTCCCTCTATTGTGAGGAATATTGTTTCTATTCCTATGTTGGATGTGGATGGTTTTTCATTTATTATTAAGAATAATGAATGTTCTATCTTTAGAGATAATGTTATTTTTGGACGTGCATTTTAAATAATGGTCTGTATATATGTGACGTAGAGCATGATTTACTTTATATTGAACAAACTAATAAAAGAAAATGAGATGATGAAAATCTGACCTATTTATGGCACTGTAGGCTAGGTCATATTAGTGAAAATAGACTGCGGACATTGCGTAAGGAAGGGTTACTTGACCCCTTTGATTTTGAATCATATCCTACATGCGAGTCTTGTCTATTGGGTAAAATGACCAAATCTCCATTTAATGGACATGGAGAGAGGGGCTTGCAGATTTGCTAGGATTGGTACACACAGATGTATGTGGACCAATGTCTACGCAAGCCATGGGTGGATTTTCATACTTCATTGCTTTCATAGATGATCGATCTAGATTCAGATATGTGTATTTGATGAAACACAAGTCTAAAGCCTTTGAAAAGTTCAAAGAATATAAGTATGAAGTGGAGAAACAAACCAAACATAGTATTATAACTCTTCAATCAGATCGAGGTGGTGAATACTTGAATGGAGAGTTTCTAGCTTATCTCAAAGAAATGGTATAGTCTCCCAGTGGACTCCTCCATATACTCCACAGTTGAATGGAGTATCTGAAAGGAGAAATCGAACTTTGTTAGACATGGTTCGGTCCATGATGAGCTATGTGAATCTTCCAGTATTCCTATGGGGTTATGCATTGGAAACCTCAGCATATTTACTGAATAAGGTGCCTTCCAAATCTGTTCCTCAAACACCATATGAGATATGGAAAGAAAGGAAACTGAGTCTTAAACACGTTAAGATTTGGGGATGTCCAGCCTATGTCAAGAAAGTTGACCCAGATAAGCTGGAATCTCGATCTGTAAAATGTATTTTTTTGGGATATCCTAAAGAGACTTTAGGGTATTACTTTTACACCGATCATCGGGTGTTTGTCTCCAGAAATGCTACCTTCTTGGAAAAGCGGTTTATCCTTGAAGGAAACAGTGGGAGAAAAATTGAACTTGATGAAGTTCAAGAAGCACAAACTACTACAGGTCAAGTGGAAACACCTGTTCAGACTGAACAACCTTCTGTGAAACAGCCCATTCATAGGTCAGGGAGAGTGTCTTGCCAACCTGAGAGGTATTATGGCCTTGTCATTGAGAATGACAATGAGTTGTCAATCATTGATGATGACGGCCCTGTGACCTCTAATGAGGCTATGAGTAGTGTTGACTCGGAGAAATGGCATAGTGCCATGAAATCCGAAATGGAATCTATGTATACCAACCAAGTATGGACTATGGTTGAGGCACCTGAATGTGTTAAGCCTATTGGGTTTAAGTGGGTAAACAAAGAAAGATTGAAGCAAATGGGCCAGGTGGAGACATATAAGGTCAGGCTCGTGGCAAAAGGATTCAAAAAAAGGCAAGGGATTGACTTTGATGAAACTTTTTCTCCTTGTAGCCCTGTTAAAATCAATTTGGATTTGCTTGCGATTGCTGCTTACTACGACTATGAAATGGACGTGAAAACGACCTTCCTCAATTGGAACTTGAGGAGGAAGTGTATATGACATAGCCAGAGGGTTTTCTTTCCAAGGGAAATGAACACCTAGTGTGTAAGCTGCTGCGAACCATATATGGTTTAAGGCAAGCTTCTCATTGATGGAACATCTATTTTGATGAGACAATCAAAGAGTTTGGTTTTATCAAAAACATAGATGAACCATGTGTCTACAAGAAGGTTAGTGGGAGCGCGGTAACATTTCTTGTATTGTATGTGGATGACATACTTCTTATAGGAAATGATATATCGATTCTACAATCAGTCAAAGTATGGCTATCAAAGAACTTCACCATGAAGGACTTGGGAGAAGCATCCTACATTCTCGGTATGAAGATCTATAGAGATAGATCTAGAAGAATGATAGGTCTTACCCAGGGTACATACATCCAGAAAGTGCTTAAAAGGTTAAGCATGGAAAACTCCAAAAGAGGTCTCATACCGATGAGCCATGGAGTGTCCCTTTCCGAAAAATGTCTCCTAAGACACCTGAGGAAAGAGAGCGTATGAGTAAGATTCCTTATGCTTCAGCAATAGGATCTATCATATACGCGATATTGTGTACAAGGCCTGATATTGCTTATTCAATTAGTGTGATGAGCAGATATCAGTCCAATCGAGGTGAAGACCACTGGAAAGCAGTGAAAAACATCCGTAAGTACTTGCGAAGGACTCAGGACATTTTTTATCATTTTGGTGGTGAATCTGAGTAGAAAATAGAGGAGATGTCAACGTCGAGAGAGTTGACACACATAACAACGTAGCAGACCCACTCACAAAGCCATTTTCTCAGAGTCACTTTGATCGTCATAAAGACAAGATGGGTATTAGATACCAGAGTGATTGGCTTTAGTATAAGTGGGAGATTGAAAGAGATATGTCCTAAGTCCAATCATGTATGAGGATTTAGGAATAACTTTTATGTAATATGTTTTGATTTCATTGATATTAATAAAAGACTTGTTTTATTTTTAGTGCGGGCTCTATCTATTTAAATATTTAAATAAGATATACCACAGTTTAGATTAAAGCTTTTTATGGATTGTGATGAGATCATAATAATGAGACCTAAAAGATGATAACTCTAAACTTAGTTCCTGGTCATAGGATTACTAATTGGTAATTAATAATCCGCAAAGATCGGTACATACTATGCTTGCTTCATTATGAAGGATGTCTGTTCTCATAGACATTTGTGTGGTGACACTATAGCTAGTATGTAGGTGCTTATTATAGAATAAGTTCACTGAACATGACTCACACAACTGAACAACTGATGGAGTTCACTCACGTGTCAGCAGTTGTTCACATAGTGATAGTTGTACAAGTATCCTTAGACTTGAGGTCATCAAGTCATCTTGTGTACACTGAACTATGCTTTGGTTTAGTTCTTAGTCTCAAGGGACAATTATAAGGGCTCTACTGGGTATAGGAATTTGTACACGAAGATAGTGTATGATCAATAAAGGATCTACCCCTTCCAGTGTAGGAAGAGAATGTTCAATGTTGATCCACTTATGTTAGTTCAGGAATCTCTGGCCAGAGTGAATGAAATTAGAAACGAGTTTCTAATTTACATTAAATAGAACTAAGCATAGTGAATGGGAAAGCAAGTGATTAAATAAGATAGGCTTGACACAAGTTCCATGCCTTGTATTTAATCGTGACATTGTAGGGTAGAAGGAATTAATTATACGGTAACTACTCACTGAATATGTTCTTTGTATTCTAAGCAGTGAATTCGTATTATCTGGATAGTCGCGATATGCTGAAAGTATCCTCACGATGAAGAATAAATATGATTAATTAATTAATCATATTTAATGAATTAGACAATTTATATAAATAATGATAAAAAATTTTATTATTATTTATTTCTACTACCGGCTTAATATTGAACCAACAGGAACACACCATAAAAGAGAATGATTTAATGGTGGAGGAATTAATTAATAATGGCTGATAATTATTTATTTATGAAATAAATATTAATTGGCAAATTTAATAATTGATTAAATGAGATTTAATTATTATAAATTAATTAAAAAAGGTTCTTAATATTATTAATTAAGAATTTAATTTTTGGAAATTAAATCAAGTGAGAGAATTATTTCTAAAGAGTTTAGAAAAAAGATTAATAATTAAAAAGTGTTTTAATTATTAGTGAGATAATAAACGGTTTAATATAATAATATTTCATTGGAAAAAT